>NW_026968242.1:0-112370 GCF_028390025.1 Pseudophryne corroboree | reverse complement strand
AACATCGCTGCAGCCTGATAGATCTGGAGTGAGTATTACACTATGATGATCAGTGACAGGTATATATGATGAGACTCTAGCAGGGAACATCGCTGCAGCCTGATAGATCTGGAGTGAGTATTACACTGTATAATGATCAGTGACAGGTATATATGATGAGACTCTAGCAGGGAACATCGCTGCAGCCTGATAGATCTGGAGTGAGTATTACACTATGATGATCAGTGACAGGTATATATGATGAGACTCTAGCAGGGAACATCGCTGCAGCCTGATAGATCTGGAGTGAGTATTACACTATAATGATTAGTGACAGGTATATATGATGAGACTCTAGCAGGGAACATCGCTGCAGCATGATAGATCAGGAGTGAGTATTACACTATAATGATCAGTGACAGGTATATATGATGAGACTCTAGCAGGGAACATCGCTGCAGCCTGATAGATCTGGAGTGAGTATTACACTATAATGATCAGTGACAGGTATATATGATGAGACTCTAGCAGGGAACATCGCTGCAGCCTGATAGATCTGGAGTGAGTATTACACTATAATGATCAGTGACTGGTATATATGATGAGACTCTAGCAGGGAATATCGCTGCAGCCTGATAGATCTGGAGTGAGTATTACACTATAATGATCAGTGACAGGTATATATGATGAGACTCTAGCAGGGAATATCGCTGCAGCCTGATAGATCTGGAGTGAGTATTACACTATAATGATCAGTTACAGGTATATATGATGAGACTCTAGCAGGGAACATCGCTGCAGCCTGATAGATCTGGAGTGAGTATTACACTATAATGATCAGTGACAGGTATATATGATGAGACTCTAGCAGGGAACATCGCTGCAGCCCTGATAGATCAGGAGTGAGTATTACACTGTATAATGATCAGTGACAGGTATATATGATGAGACTCTAGCAGGGAACATCGCTGCAGCCTGATAGATCTGGAGTGAGTATTACACTATAATGATCAGTGACAGTTATATATGATGAGACTCTAGCAGGGAACATCGCTGCAGCCTGATAGATCTGGAGTGAGTATTACACTATAATGATCAGTGACAGGTATATATGATGAGACTCTAGCAGGGAACATCGCTGCAGCCTGATAGATCTGGAGTGAGTATTACACTATAATGATCAGTGACAGGTATATATGATGAGACTCTAGCAGGGAACATCGCTGCATCCTGATAGATCTGGAGTGAGTATTACACTATAGTGATCAGTGACAGGTATATATGATGAGACTCTAGCAGGGAACATCGCTGCAGCCTGATAGATCTGGAGTGAGTATTACACTATAATGATCAGTGACAGGTATATATGATGAGACTCTAGCAGAGAACATCGCTGCAGCCTGATAGATCTGGAGTGAGTATTACACTATAATGATCAGTGACAAGTATATATATATATATAATGAGACTCTAGCAGGGAACATCGCTGCAGCCTGATAGATCTGGAGTGAGTATTACACTATGATGATCAGTGACAAGTATATATAATGAGACTCTAGCAGGGAACATCGCTGCAGCCTGATAGATCTGGAGTGAGTATTACACTATAATGATCAGTGACAAGTATATATATATATAATGAGACTCTAGCAGGGAACATTGCTGCAGCCTGATAGATCTGGAGTGAGTATTACACTATGATGATCAGTGACAAGTATATATAATGAGACTCTAGCAGGGAACATCGCTGCAGCCTGATAGATCTGGAGTGAGTATTACACTATAATGATCAGTGACAGGTATATATGATGAGACTCTAGCAGGGAACATCGCTGCAGCCTGATAGATCAGGAGTGAGTATTACACTGTATAATGATCAGTGACAGGTATATATGATGAGACTCTAGCAGGGAACATCGCTGCAGCCTGATAGATCTGGAGTGAGTATTACACTATGATGATCAGTGACAGGTATATATGATTAGACTCTAGCAGGGAACATCGCTGCAGCCTGATAGATCTGGAGTGAGTATTACACTGTATAATGATCAGTGACAGGTATATATGATGAGACTCTAGCAGGGAACATCGCTGCAGCCTGATAGATCTGGAGTGAGTATTAATACTGTATAATGATCAGTGACAGGTATATATGATGAGACTCTAGCAGGGAACATCGCTGCAGCCTGATAGATCTGGAGTGAGTATTACACTATAATGATCAGTGACAGGTATATATGATGAGAGTCTAGCAGGGAACTGAAAGGATTTGACCTTATTTTCTTTAACCCTCGATGTGATGGCCTCACAGACGTCTGGAGTGTAAACCCTTACGCTATCAGTTACATGCACAAACACAAGCAGTAAAAGTTCACACTGTTTTATTGAATGTTTAACATTGGTATAAAAAGAGAACACATAAGGGTGTAACTGATAAGTGTAACAGGGCTCATTGGCTTAGGGGTGGTGCCCTAGTGGGGTACGTAGGGGTGGTTAATACTTGACATAACATAATTGGATATAGCAGTTGCTAGGCAGATGTTATATACGTTGCATCAGACGGAACTTAACAAAGGATCTTTTAGTAACACACAGAAGTAGAAAAAGCAGGTTTCATCTAGTATAGAGCTGACCTTGGATGCCAGACCCACACAAGCCTGGTATCTGTATCAGAGACAAAGGCATCTAACACAGGGCAGCATGCATCCAATGCAAACACATAAGAGTTCATAAAGCATGTTTTAACCCTTCACTAGGGAAATAGAAATATTCACTTTTACACTGTAACTATTATAAGGAAATTGATCATATAAAAAGTAATATCTACAAAGCACAGAGGAGCTAACCCTTCAATCCCCTCTTAGAATCATGATTAATATATGACATGATTCTTGAGTGAGGCTCCTTTCTTGTTCCTCCAGTTCTTGAGATATTGGACATAATCGTCGGGTCCCTTACTATCAGAGGAGGTGACAGGACTGGTGGTTATATCATAGTACATCAGGGCCTTATCAATGCCTTTGGAGGTAAGTTTCTTTCCACAGGGAATTATACAATAAACTATAATGCCTAAAAGAATTAAAGTTATGAGTATAAATATGCTTATTTGCACAAGAGCCTGTTTCCAATTTTCAAATCACCCAAAATATTGGCTCCATGGGTTATCAATACCTGAATTTTTCTTAAGTTCTATGGATAAGGTTTCTAACTTGTTTATGGCTAAAGTAACCTTACCATTGGGACCAGTGTTGTCAGGAATATATGTACAACAGCCTTCCACCTTACTAATGTAAACACATGTACCGCCTTTTCTGCTAGGATCATGTCAAGGGCCATTCTATTTTGGAATGTCATTTGGGAAGTGGCTTCTAGCTGTTCAGCTATACCTTTAAGAGCATCTTTGGTATCATTAACAAATCTTTGTTGATTATAATATATATAATTAATCCAGGCTACGTTTTTATTTACAGTTACTATAGGGAACAATGACTCAAAACCCGCAGCCACCTCATCTCTAGCTTTGAACTCATTTGGAACACCTCTTGGGACCCCTATAGCATCAATGTATACGTGGGGGTCAAAGCTACCTCCTGGGAGTGCTCTTTTCTTTCGATTAACAGGAGTATTAGAGGGAGGAGTGGGGTCATCGGTGATCATTAAAAAGGCTGAAAAAAAAACAATTTTCTTGTTCTAGGGGTATATTAAGGGGCACTGTACCTAGGTGGGGCCTAGATTTGCCACAGACATAACAGTTGCTTTTATTGTGTTTGTTAGCACTATACTTCATCCATTCCAACCAAAATTAATGTCAGAGAAACCAGTTTCAATAGCTAGGGTGTCTTCAAAGGTAGGGTTAGTAATAGCCACCATATCTTTAGAAGTGGCAATATGGGGCTTTAAAGGTTTGTTTTGGGGATATTTGCTATATCTATTTTTTGCAAATGATGGGCCATATTTCCAATCTGCTCCTGTATTCCACCCCACAGCTTCCCAGGAATTACAATTAGATCCATAATATCTAATGTCATAGTACCATTCGTCAGTAACACAAATATATACTGTCTCAGACATTCCTGATTTCCTTTTCTGCTGTATGAAATGTTTGTTGTCAGCAAGTTTAGGGAACATGAAATAATCAAGGATATATGTGGCTACGTGTGTATTGGAGGAATTGTACCACAAGGTGGGGACCCCATCTGTTTGTGTGATGTCGACTTCACATAGTGTGAGGTGAATGAGGGCCAGTAGGGCTATCGAGATAGTCCCCAGGATAAAGATAGGGGACAGGTTCCTCATCTTCTTCTGTTCTTCTTTCTTCGCTAGGTGGGAGGTCAGGGCTGTCTGCCCCGGTTCGTACCTCACTGGAATCACTTGCTTCCCTCTCTAGGTCTGGTCTAGGAACCTTTTTTACTCGAGATGCATGGATCCAGGCAGGACTTTCCTCTGTCAGGACTGCTGTTCGGGTAACTGCTACGACCTCTGTCTCTGGACCATAGGTGAAGTCTCCTGGGCTCTTGTTCCTGGGGAGCACCTTCACCACGACTCTGTCTCCGACTTTAAAGGGGTGTGTAGGTTCCTGTGGATTCAAAGGGTTTTTACAAACAACCTCATGTTCAATTTCATTCAGTTTTGTTATCAGGGACCTGACATACTCTTCCCTGATGAGTTCTAGATCTCCTTCCTGTATTACTAGTGGTTTCTTAGCCCAGGGTGTAGGAAAAGGGTCTACCCATTAGTATTTCAAAGGGTGAGTATCCTAGAGTTTTCTGTGGGGTATTCAAGATGCTGGTGTTTAGCTTTATTAGGGTTGTTCCTGAGGCAAGTGATGCATCTGCTAACATACTGGTCCACAAGTGACCTGGCACTAGCAACACAAAAATCATTGGTTAGTAGGAGGAGTGTTGTGGCTTCACCACGGTGACCAACACCACGGCACTGGGCAACGAGCAAAGGGGCACTGGACTGGGGTATACAGGGTTTTCCCTCTTTGCAGATTAATCCTGATTTAGGATTTTTTCTGCAGAATTGGGTAAGTTCAGTCGGAGAGATCAGCATTAGTCGCAGCAGCTTGAAGTTGAGTGAGCAGATGGACGTTGTCAAGGGAGGGACATGCTCTAGTGAGTGCAACGAGTTCTGCAGCTTGCGCGGACTGATAAGGTATTGGTAGGGTTTCCAACACAGTATCAGGGAGGGTGACAATGGCATAGCCAGCCTGGTATGTATTGTCATTGGGCCTACTACATGAGCCGTCAACAAAAACTACGTCTGCGCCTGGTATGGGAACGGGAGACATGTCAAGTCTGGGAGAAGTTTCAGCTTCAATGGAAGCAGCACAGTCATGTAGGTCGGGTGGTTCATCCTCGGGACCTTTCAAGCCTAAAAGGGCATTGAGAATGGGTGCAGGGCCAGAAGAACTAGCAGTGTACTTAATGGTAAGGGTAGGGTTACTCAAAAGGAGTACTTCATATCCACTAAGGCGTTGTGCTGACATGTACTGTGTGTGTAAGCCTTTAAGTATTGCCAGGACATCATGTGTGGTGTGGAGTACTGTGATGTGGCCTAAAGTGAGGGTAGTGGCCATTTCTGCAACCATTGCACAGGCTGCCAAAGCCCTGAGGCAGGCAGGCATACCTTGCACAGACACTGGCATGACTTTGGGAAAAAAATGCCACGGGGCGCAACTTCCCTCCATGAAACTGTGTGAGCACCCCCGCCATGGTTTTACAATTGTCCCTTGCATATAGATGGAAAGGTAGCACATAACTGGGGAGGCCAAGTGCCGGACTTTTCATCAACATACATTTTAAACTTTCATATGCAGTTAACATTTCTTGTGACCATTGTACAGTTCTAGGTTTGTCCCTCAGTGTGGCTTGTCTCAAAATGTTATCATAATAAGAGCAATCAGATATCCACTGTCTGCAGTAATTTACCATACCCAGGAAGGACAGTAGTTCCCTCTGGGTAGTTGGGGTGACCAGGCCCAATACAGACTGTATGCGTTGTGGACTGACTTTCCTTTCCCCCTGAGTGAGCACAAAACCTAAGTAATCCACATGCTTCTTACACCATTGCATTTTTGTTTTGGACACCTTGTGTCCACATTCACAAAGCCAGTTTAACAGTGATATACCATCCTCCCGGCAGGCCTCCTCAGTTTGACTACAGAGCAGCAAATCATCTGCATACTGTAGCAGGACTGAACCATGGTGAGGTTGCCAGGGCCCCAATGTGGCCTGGAGTACAACAGGTGCGTCAATAATCTGCACCAGGTAAGTTGTTTACCCTCAAAAGAAAAGGCAAAAAGTAATTGTGTCTGTGAATCTACAGGTATGCTGAAAAAAAGGCATTCTTCAAATCAATTACAGAGAAGAACTAGCATCTGCAGGGATTGCAGAAATGAGTGAGTTTACATCTGGAACAATTGGTGCAATCGGGACAATTGGCTGATTGATCGCTCTGAGATTCTGTACAAATCTTATACTGCCATCAGCTTTGGCAACAGGGTTCACAGGAGTACAGTATGGTGATACAATATGTCTGAGAATACCCTGTTGTAAGAATTGCTGTATCACGGGGCGGAGACCTTCTATCTTTTCTGGTGAGAGGGGATACTGCATAAGTCAGAACACAAAACACTGGTTGTTGCACCGCTGTCCACTAAAAAGGGAATTTTACTTCCATTTATAATAAGTGGCAGCAGAGGTGAATCTTTACTATGACGGGAGAGTTGAATAAAGGCTGGGATACCCTCCTCCGGGCCCCGTCAGTGCGCGGGGTCTTTGGAATGTTCCCTGACTGCGGGGTTGGTTCTGTCTGTCAAAGCGTCTGGAGTTCTGATAGTTATGAGTGACTTTCTGAGTTAAGCAAAGGTAAGCCAGCATCATCTGTCCAGCAGTCCTTTGCAAGCTTGGCGCAAATAAGATATACAGCCATCGAGGGTAATGGTGGGCTTGGGACAGTGTTTTACTATTATCTAAACTCTGGGTTATTGATGCGTTAGGGATAGAGCTAGTGGACGCACCCTCCAGCAGGCACCCTCCAGCAGTGAAGTTGGAGGCGATCCCATTTGGTGTGAAAGGGTTACTGCTGCCAAGAGATTTGTGTCTCTGAGCGCAGGATACATTGGAATGCAAAGGGGGGAGGCGAGAGGGATTTTCAAAGATTTACAGTTCTCTGCAGCTTCGCTTCTGTGCTAAACTGACATTTTTTCTTAAATCTCCATATAGAAAAGGTAATTACTGCCTTCCCGTAGGAATGGGTCCTGTCCTGCTTTCTCTGTCCATCCCGCTAAATTATCCACCCATGGGTTAACTAAATAATACTCTGAGGTAGAGTTACGGGCAACATACATCCTGCATGTCTCACCAGGGAGGGGCGGGGGATATGCAGTTTTTTACTCTGACTAGAGCCCATTGTCAGACAGTAATATAAATCAACAATACAACTTTTAAAAGAAAATTATCTAAAATATACAACACTCTACTTACTATACATGCATCAGCTTAACCAGTTAATTAGTCATTGACAATATCACAATATTATCTGTATAGTGAGAACATGAAATCTTTTGACGGGTACGCTTACCTTCGTACAAGATGTCAGAAAAATACAGCGTTTTAAACAGGAAGCAAGAAAAGTGTTTGAGTGAAGATATCTGGCAGACGAAAACTTACCAGCCGTCTGGACCAAATATAAGAACTTATCTCACTACAACATACAAAAATATATAGGCGATCAAATCGGGGTATTCTCTACGTTACGTATAGACCCCAGGTCTATGTTTTTTTTTTTTTACGTATCCCAGATACTGACGTCTTTGGAGAATTGCGCTTGGACCCCGGGTCCTTTCTCAGACGTATTCTTTAAGTCCCAGACATTAAAGATTCTATGGTATCCCTGATACCTGTTTTATGCTTTACATAAAACTTCGTAATATTAAGTCCCGGACTTAAATATTACCTTGTCACGTGTTCCCGGAACACTGACACGGATTCAGCTTCAGTGTATGACCGCAATCCTGTATGGCAAAGACAGACAATAAATCCTCTATCTTTATCATTCAGGGACGATCACTGAATCGCGGACGTAGCCCCCAGCTGAAAGGATTTGACCTTATTTTCTTTAACCCTCGATGTGATGGCCTCACAGACGTCTGGAGTGTAAACCCTTACGCTATCAGTTACATGCACAAACACAAGCAGTAAAAGTTCACACTGTTTTATTGAATGTTTAACATTGGTATAAAAAGAGAACACATAAGGGTGTAACTGATAAGTGTAACAGGGCTCATTGGCTTAGGGGTGGTGCCCTAGTGGGGTACGTAGGGGTGGTTAATACTTGACATAACATAATTGGATATAGCAGTTGCTAGGCAGATGTTATATACGTTGCATCAGACGGAACTTAACAAAGGATCTTTTAGTAACACACAGAAGTAGAAAAAGCAGGTTTCATCTAGTATAGAGCTGACCTTGGATGCCAGACCCACACAAGCCTGGTATCTGTATCAGAGACAAAGGCATCTAACACAGGGCAGCATGCATCCAATGCAAACACATAAGAGTTCATAAAGCATGTTTTAACCCTTCACTAGGGAAATAGAAATATTCACTTTTACACTGTAACTATTATAAGGAAATTGATCATATAAAAAGTAATATCTACAAAGCACAGAGGAGCTAACCCTTCAGGAACATCGCTGCAGCCTGATAGATCTGGAGTGAGTATTACACTATAATGATCAGTGACAGGTATATATGATGAGACTCTAGCAGGGAACATCGCTGCAGCCTGATAGATCTGGAGTGAGTATTACACTATGATGATCAGTGACAGGTATATATGATGAGACTCTAGCAGGGAACATCGCTGCAGCCTGATAGATCTGGAGTGAGTATTACACTGTATAATGATCAGTGACAGGTATATATGATGAGACTCTAGCAGGGAACATCGCTGCAGCCTGATAGATCTGGAGTGAGTATTACACTATGATGATCAGTGACAGGTATATATGATGAGACTCTAGCAGGGAACATCGCTGCAGCCTGATAGATCTGGAGTGAGTATTACACTGTATAATGATCAGTGACAGGTATATATGATGAGACTCTAGCAGGGAACATCGCTGCAGCCTGATAGATCTGGAGTGAGTATTACACTATGATGATCAGTGACAGGTATATATGATGAGACTCTAGCAGGGAACATCGCTGCAGCCCTGATAGATCTGGAGTGAGTATTACACTATAGTGATCAGTGACAGGTATATATGATGAGACTCTAGCAGGGAACATCGCTGCAGCCTGATAGATCTGGAGTGAGTATTACACTATAATGATCAGTGACAGGTATATATGATGAGACTCTAGCAGGGAACATCGCTGCAGCCTGATAGATCTGGAGTGAGTATTACACTATAATGATCAGTGACAGGTATATATGATGAGACTCTAGCAGGGAATATCGCTGCAGCCTGATAGATCTGGAGTGAGTATTACACTATAATGATCAGTGACAGGTATATATGATGAGACTCTAGCAGGGAACATTGCTGCAGCCTGATAGATCTGGAGTGAGTATTACACTATAATGATCAGTGACAGGTATATATGATGAGACTCTAGCAGGGAACATCGCTGCAGCCTGATAGATCTGGAGTGAGTATTACACTATAATGATCAGTGACAGGTATATATGATGAGACTCTAGCAGGGAACATCGCTGCAACCCTGATAGATCTGGAGTGAGTATTACACTATGATGATCAGTGACAGGTATATATGATGAGAGTCTAGCAGGGAACATCGCTGCAGCCTGATAGATCTGGAGTGAGTATTACACTGTATAATGATCAGTGACAGGTATATATGATGAGGCTCTAGCAGGTAACATCGCTGCAGCCCTGATAGATCTGGAGTGAGTATTACACTATGATGATCAGTGACAGGTATATATGATGAGACTCTAGCAGGGAACATCGCTGCAGCCTGATAGATCTGGAGTGAGTATTACACTATAATGATCAGTGACAGGTATATATGATGAGACTCTAGCAGGGAACATCGCTGCAGCCTGATAGATCTGGAGTGAGTATTACACTATAATGATTAGTGACAGGTATATATGATGAGACTCTAGCAGGGAACATCGCTGCAGCCCTGATAGATCTGGAGTGAGTATTACACTATAATGATCAGTGACAGGTATATATGATGAGACTCTAGCAGGGAACATCGCTGCAGCCTGATAGATCTGGAGTGAGTATTACACTATAATGATCAGTGACAGGTATATATGATGAGACTCTAGCAGGGAATATCGCTGCAGCCTGATAGATCTGGAGTGAGTATTACACTATAATGATCAGTGACAGGTATATATGATGAGACTCTAGCAGGGAACATCGCTGCAGCCTTATAGATCTGGAGTGAGTATTACACTATAATGATCAGTGACAGGTATATATGATGAGACTCTAGCAGGGAACATCGCTGCAGCCTGATAGATCTGGAGTGAGTATTACACTATAATGATCAGTGACAGGTATATATGATGAGAGTCTAGCAGGGAACATCTCTGCAGCCTGATAGATCTGGAGTGAGTATTACACTATAATGATCAGTGACAGGTATATATGATGAGACTCTAGCAGGGAACATCGCTGCATCCTGATAGATCTGGAGTGAGTATTACACTATAGTGATCAGTGACAGGTATATATGATGAGACTCTAGCAGAGAACATCGCTGCAGCCCTGATAGATCAGGAGTGAGTATTACACTGTATAATGATCAGTGACAGGTATATATGATGAGACTCTAGCAGGGAACATCGCTGCAGCCTGATAGATCTGGAGTGAGTATTACACTATAATGATCAGTGACAGGTATATATGATGAGACTCTAGCAGGGAACATCGCTGCAGCCTGATAGATCTGGAGTGAGTATTACACTATAATGATCAGTGACAGGTATATATGATGAGACTCTAGCAGGGAACATCGCTGCAGCCTGATAGATCTAGAGTGAGTATTACACTATAATGATCAGTGACAGGTATATATGATGAGACTCTAGCAGGGAACATCGCTGCAGCCCTGATAGATCTGGAGTGAGTATTACACTATAATGATCAGTGACAGGTATATATGATGAGACTCTAGCAGGGAACATCGCTGCAGCCTGATAGATCTGGAGTGAGTATTACACTATAATGATCAGTGACAGTTATATATGATGAGACTCTAGCAGGGAACATCGCTGCAGCCTGATAGATCTGGAGTGAGTATTACACTATAATGATCAGTGACAGGTATATATGATGAGACTCTAGCAGGGAACATCGCTGCAGCCCTGATAGATCTGGAGTGAGTATTACACTATAGTGATCAGTGACAGGTATATATGATGAGACTCTAGCAGGGAACATCGCTGCAGCCCTGATAGATCTGGAGTGAGTATTACACTATAGTGATCAGTGACAGGTATATATGATGAGACTCTAGCAGGGAACATCGCTGCAGCCTGATAGATCTGGAGTGAGTATTACACTATAATGATCAGTGACAGGTATATATGATGAGACTCTAGCAGGGAACATCTCTGCAGCCCTGATAGATCTTGAGTGAGTATTACACTATAATGATCAGTGACAGGTATAGATGATGAGACTCTAGCAGGGAACATCGCTGCAGCCTGATAGATCTGGAGTGAGTATTACACTGTATACTGATCAGTGACTGGTATATATGATGAGACTCTAGCAGGGAACATCGCTGCAGCCTGATAGATCTGGAGTGAGTATTACACTATAATGATCAGTGACAGGTATATATGATGAGACTCTAGCAGGGAACATCGCTGCAGCCTGATAGATCTGGAGTGAGTATTACACTATAATGATCAGTGACAGGTATATATGATGAGACTCTAGCAGGGAACATCGCTGCAGCCTGATAGATCTGGAGTGAGTATTACACTATAATGATCAGTGACAGGTATATATGATGAGACTCTAGTAGGGAACATCGCTGCAGCCTGATAGATCTGGAGTGAGTATTACACTATAATGATCAGTGACAGGTATATATGATGAGACTCTAGCAGGGAACATCGCTGCAGCCTGATAGATCTGGAGTGAGTATTACACTATAATGATCAGTGACAGGTATATATGATGAGTCTCTAGCAGGGAACATCGCTGCAGCCTGATAGATCTGGAGTGAGTATTACACTATAATGATCAGTGACAGGTATATATGATGAGACTCTAGCAGGGAACATCGCTGCAGCCTGATAGATCAGGAGTGAGTATTACACTATACTGATCAGTGACAGGTATATATGATGAGACTCTAGCAGGGAACATCGCTGCAGTCCTGATAGATCTGGAGTGAGTATTACAATATAATGATCAGTGACAGGTATATATGATGAGACTCTAGCAGGTAACATCGCTGCAGCCTGATAGATCTGGAGTGAGTATTACACTATAATGATCAGTGACAGGTATATATGATGAGACTCTAGCAGGGAACATCGCTGCAGCCTGATAGATCTGGAGTGAGTATTACACTATAATGATCAGTGGCAGGTATATATGATGAGACTCTAGCAGGGAATATCGCTGCAGCCTGATAGATCTGGAGTGAGTATTACACTATAATGATCAGTGACAGGTATATATGATGAGACTCTAGCAGGGAACATCGCTGCAGCCTGATAGATCTGGAGTGAGTATTACACTATAATGATCAGTGACAGGTATATATGATGAGACTCTAGCAGGGAACATCGCTGCAGCCTGATAGATCTGGAGTGAGTATTACACTATAATGATCAGTGACAGGTATATATGATGAGACTCTAGCAGGGAACATCGCTGCAGCCTGATAGATCTGGAGTGAGTATTACACTATAATGATCAGTGACAGGTATATATGATGAGAGTCTAGCAGGGAACATCTCTGCAGCCTGATAGATCTGGAGTGAGTATTACACTATAATGATCAGTGACAGGTATATATGATGAGACTCTAGCAGGGAACATCGCTGCAGCCTGATAGATCTGGAGTGAGTATTACACTATAATGATCAGTGACAGGTATATATGATGAGACTCTAGCAGGGAACATCGCTGCATCCTGATAGATCTGGAGTGAGTATTACACTATAGTGATCAGTGACAGGTATATATGATGAGACTCTAGCAGAGAACATCGCTGCAGCCCTGATAGATCAGGAGTGAGTATTACACTGTATAATGATCAGTGACAGGTATATATGATGAGACTCTAGCAGGGAACATCGCTGCAGCCTGATAGATCTGGAGTGAGTATTACACTATAATGATCAGTGACAGGTATATATGATGAGACTCTAGCAGGGAACATCGCTGCAGCCTGATAGATCTGGAGTGAGTATTACACTATAATGATCAGTGGCAGGTATATATGATGAGACTCTAGCAGGGAATATCGCTGCAGCCTGATAGATCTGGAGTGAGTATTACACTATAATGATCAGTGACAGGTATATATGATGAGACTCTAGCAGGGAACATCGCTGCAGCCTGATAGATCTGGAGTGAGTATTACACTATAATGATCAGTGACAGGTATATATGATGAGACTCTAGCAGGGAACATCGCTGCAGCCTGATAGATCTGGAGTGAGTATTACACTATAATGATCAGTGACAGGTATATATGATGAGACTCTAGCAGGGAACATCGCTGCAGCCTGATAGATCTGGAGTGAGTATTACACTATAATGATCAGTGACAGGTATATATGATGAGAGTCTAGCAGGGAACATCTCTGCAGCCTGATAGATCTGGAGTGAGTATTACACTATAATGATCAGTGACAGGTATATATGATGAGACTCTAGCAGGGAACATCGCTGCAGCCTGATAGATCTGGAGTGAGTATTACACTATAATGATCAGTGACAGGTATATATGATGAGACTCTAGCAGGGAACATCGCTGCATCCTGATAGATCTGGAGTGAGTATTACACTATAGTGATCAGTGACAGGTATATATGATGAGACTCTAGCAGAGAACATCGCTGCAGCCCTGATAGATCAGGAGTGAGTATTACACTGTATAATGATCAGTGACAGGTATATATGATGAGACTCTAGCAGGGAACATCGCTGCAGCCTGATAGATCTGGAGTGAGTATTACACTATAATGATCAGTGACAGGTATATATGATGAGACTCTAGCAGGGAACATCGCTGCAGCCTGATAGATCTGGAGTGAGTATTACACTATAATGATCAGTGACAGTTATATATGATGAGACTCTAGCAGGGAACATCGCTGCAGCCTGATAGATCTGGAGTGAGTATTACACTATAATGATCAGTGACAGGTATATATGATGAGACTCTAGCAGGGAACATTGCTGCAGCCCTGATAGATCAGGAGTGAGTATTACACTATAATGATCAGTGACAGGTATATATGATGAGACTCTAGCAGGGAACATCGCTGCAGCCTGATAGATCAGGAGTGAGTATTACACTATAATGATCAGTGACAGGTATATATGATGAGACTCTAGCAGGGAACATCGCTGCAGTCCTGATAGATCTGGAGTGAGTATTACACTATAATGATCAGTGACAGGTATATATGATGAGACTCTAGCAGGGAACATCGCTGCAGCCTGATAGATCTGGAGTGAGTATTACACTGTATACTGATCAGTGACTGGTATATATGATGAGACTCTAGCAGGGAACATCGCTGCAGCCTGATAGATCTGGAGTGAGTATTACACTATAATGATCAGTGACAGGTATATATGATGAGACTCTAGCAGGGAACATCGCTGCAGCCTGATAGATCTGGAGTGAGTATTACACTATAATGATCAGTGACAGGTATATATGATGAGACTCTAGTAGGGAACATCGCTGCAGCCTGATAGATCTGGAGTGAGTATTACACTATAATGATCAGTGACAGGTATATATGATGAGACTCTAGCAGGGAACATCGCTGCAGCCTGATAGATCTGGAGTGAGTATTACACTATAATGATCAGTGACAGGTATATATGATGAGACTCTAGTAGGGAACATCGCTGCAGCCTGATAGATCTGGAGTGAGTATTACACTATAATGATCAGTGACAGGTATATATGATGAGACTCTAGTAGGGAACATCGCTGCAGCCTGATAGATCTGGAGTGAGTATTACACTATAATGATCAGTGACAGGTATATATGATGAGACTCTAGCAGGGAACATCGCTGCAGCCTGATAGATCTGGAGTGAGTATTACACTATAATCATAATGATCAGTGACAGGTATATATGATGAGACTCTAGAAGGGAACATCGCTGCAGCCTGATAGATCTGGAGTGAGTATTACACTATAATGATCAGTGACTGGTATATATGATGAGACTCTAGCAGGGAACATCGCTGCAGCCTGATAGATCTGGAGTGAGTATTACACTATAATGATCAGTGACTGGTATATATGATGAGACTCTAGCAGGGAACATCGCTGCAGCCTGATAGATCTGGAGTGAGTATTACACTATAATCATAATGATCAGTGACAGGTATATATGATGAGACTCTAGAAGGGAACATCGCTGCAGCCTGATAGATCTGGAGTGAGTATTACACTATAATGATCAGTGACTGGTATATATGATGAGACTCTAGCAGGGAACATCGCTGCAGCCCTGATAGATCTGGAGTGAGTATTACACTGTATAATGATCAGTGACAGGTATATATGATGAGACTCTAGCAGGGAACATCGCTGCAGCCTGATAGATCTGGAGTGAGTATTACACTATAATGATCAGTGACAGGTATATATGATGAGACTCTAGCAGGGAACATCGCTGCAGCCCTGATAGATCTGTAGTGAGTATTACACTATAATGATCAGTGACAGGTATATATGATGAGACTCTAGCAGGGAACATCGCTGCAGCCCTGATAGATCAGGAGTGAGTATTACACTATAATGATCAGTGACAGGTATATATGATGAGACTCTAGCAGGGAACATCGCTGCAGAATGATAGATCTGGAGTGAGTATTACACTATAATGATCAGTGACAGGTATATATGATGAGACTCTAGCAGGGAACATCGCTGCAGCCTGATAGATCAGGAGTGAGTATTACACTATAATGATCAGTGACAGGTATATATGATGAGACTCTAGCAGGGAACATCGCTGCAGCCTGATAGATCTGGAGTGAGTATTACACTATAATGATCAGTGACAGGTATATATGATGAGACTCTAGCAGGGAACATCGCTGCAGCCTGATAGATCTGGAGTGAGTATTACACTATAATGATCAGTGACAGGTATATATGATGAGACTCTAGCAGGTAACATCGCTGCAGCCTGATAGATCTGGAGTGAGTATTACACTATAATGATCAGTGACAGGTATATATGATGAGACTCTAGCAGGGAACATCGCTGCAGCCTGATAGATCTGGAGTGAGTATTACACTATAATGATCAGTGACAGGTATATATGATGAGACTCTAGCAGGGAACATCGCTGCAGCCTGATAGATCTGGAGTGAGTATTACACTATAATGATCAGTGACAGGTATATATGATGAGACTCTAGCAGGTAACATCGCTGCAGCCTGATAGATCTGGAGTGAGTATTACACTATAGTGATCAGTGACAGGTATATATGATGAGACTCTAGCAGGGAACATCGCTGCAGCCTGATAGATCTGGAGTGAGTATTACACTATAGTGATCAGTGACAGGTATATATGATGAGACTCTAGCAGGGAACATCGCTGCAGCCCTGATAGATCTGGAGTGAGTATTACACTATAATGATCAGTGACAGGTATATATGATGAGACTCTAGCAGGGAACATCGCTGCAGCCTGATAGATCTGGAGTGAGTATTACACTATAATGATCAGTGACAGGTATATATGATGAGACTCTAGCAGGGAACATCTCTGCAGCCCTGATAGATCTGGATTGAGTATTACACTGTATAATGATCAGTGACAGGTATATATGATGAGACTCGAGCAGGGAACATCGCTGCAGCCTGATAGATCTGGAGTGAGTATTACACTATAATGATCAGTGACAGGTATATATGATGAGACTCTAGCAGAGAACATCGCTGCAGCTCTGATAGATCTGGAGTGAGTATTACACTGTATAATGATCAGTGACAGGTATATATGATGAGACTCTAGCAGGGAACATCGCTGCAGCCTGATAGATCTGGAGTGAGTATTACACTATAATGATCAGTGACAGGTATATATGATGAGACTCTAGCAGGGAATATCGCTGCAGCCTGATAGATCTGGAGTGAGTATTACACTATAATGATCAGTGACAGGTATATATGATGAGACTCTAGCAGGGAACATCGCTGCAGCCTGATAGATCTGGAGTGAGTATTACACTGTATAATGATCAGTGACAGGTATATATGATGAGACTCTAGCAGGGAACATCGCTGCAGCCTGATAGATCTGGAGTGAGTATTACACTATAATGATCAGTGACAGGTATATATGATGAGACTCTAGCAGGGAACATCGCTGCAGCCTGATAGATCTGGAGTGAGTATTACAATATAATGATCAGTGACAGGTATATGATGAGACTCTAGCAGGGAACATTGCTGCAGCCTGATAGATCTGGAGTGAGTATTACACTATAATGATCAGTGACAGGTATATATGATGAGACTCTAGCAGGGAACATCGCTGCAGCCCTGATAGATCTGGAGTGAGTATTACACTATAATGATCAGTGACCGGTATATAGGATGAGACTCTAGCAGGGAACATCGCTGCAGCCCTGATAGATCTGGAGTGATTATTACACTATAATGATCAGTGACAGGTATATATGATGAGACTCTAGCAGGGAACATCGCTGCAGCCCTGATAGATCTGGAGTGAGTATTACACTATAATGATCAGTGACAGGTATATATGATGAGACTCTAGCAGGGAACATCACTGCAGCCTGAAAGATCTGGAGTGAGTATTACACTATAGTGATCAGTGACAGGTATATATGATGAGACTCTAGCAGGGAACATCGCTGCAGCCTGATAGATCTGGAGTGAGTATTACACTATAATGATCAGTGACAGGTATATATGATGAGACTCTAGCAGGGAACATCGCTGCAGCCTGATAGATCTGGAGTGAGTATTACACTATAATGATCAGTGACAGGTATATATGATGAGACTCTAGCAGGGAACATCGCTGCAGCCCTGATAGATCTGGAGTGAGTATTACACTATAGTGATCAGTGACAGGTATATATGATGAGACTATAGCAGGGAACATTGCTGCAGCCTGATAGATCTGGAGTGAGTATTACACTATAATGATCAGTGACAGGTATATATGATGAGACTCTAGCAGGGAACATTGCTGCAGCCTGATAGATCTGGAGTGAGTATTACACTATAATGATCAGTGACAGGTATATATGATGAGACTCTAGCAGGGAACATTGCTGCAGCCTGATAGATCTGGAGTGAGTTTTACACTATAATGATCAGTGACAGGTATATATGATGAGACTCTAGCAGGGAACATCGCTGCAGCCTGATAGATCTGGAGTGAGTATTACACTATGATGATCAGTGACAGGTATATATGATGAGACTCTAGCAGGGAACATCGCTGCAGCCCTGATAGATCTGGAGTGAGTATTACACTGTATAATGATCAGTGACAGGTATATATGATGAGACTCTAGCAGGGAACATCGCTGCAGCCCTGATAGATCTGGAGTGAGTATTACACTATAATGATCAGTGACAGGTATATATGATGAGACTCTAGCAGGGAACATCGCTGCAGCCTGATAGATCTGGAGTGAGTATTACACTATAGTGATCAGTGACAGGTATATATGATGAGACTCTAGCAGGGAACATCACTGCAGCCTGATAGATCTGGAGTGAGTATTACACTATAATGATCAGTGACAGGTATATATGATGAGACTCTAGCAGGGAACATCGCTGCAGCCCTGATAGATCAGGAGTGAGTATTACAATATAATGATCAGTGACAGGTGAAAGGATTTGCCCTTATACCTTAACCCTCGATGTGATGGCCTCTTAGACGTCTGGAGTGTAAACTCTTAGCCACAAGGTACATGCACAACACAAGCAGTAAGAATTCACACTGTTTATTTAATAAATTACAGAGTACTATATAGAAAAGAAACATGGGTGTATACAATATGTGCAAGCATATGATTGGATAAATAGAAGTAGCATACGACATTACATGCAGGATATTTTAGTAACACACAGAAGTAACAGTTTTGATCTGGTATGTAATTGTCCTTGAAGATAAGACACACACAAGCCTTATATTATATGAACAGACAAAGGCATCTTGTAGAGAGTGCGTACGTGTCTATTCAAACACATAACAATTCATATAGCATGTTTAACCCTTCATTAGGGAGGTAGAAATATTCACTTTTACACTATACTTATTATAAGGAAATTGATCATATAAAAAGTAATATGTACCAAGACAGAAGAGGTAACCCTTCAATCCCCTCTTAGAATCATGATTATTATATGACATGATTCTTGAGTGAGGCTCCTTTCTTGTTCCTCCAGTTCTTGAGATATTGGACATAATCGTCGGGTCCCTTACTATCAGAGGAGGTGACAGGACTGGTGGTTATATCATAGTACATCAGGGCCTTATCAATGCCTTTGGAGGTAAGTTTCTTTCCACAGGGGATTACACAATAAACTATAATGCCTACAAGAATTAAAGTTACAAGTATGAATATGCTTATTTGCACAAGAGCCTGTTTCCAATTTTCAAACCATCCAAAATATTGGCTCCATGGGTTATCAATACCTGAATTTTTCTTAAGTTCTATGGATAAGGTTTCTAACTCGTTTATGGCTAAAGTAACCTTACCATTGGGACCAGTGTTGTCAGGAATATA
Source organism: Pseudophryne corroboree (assembly GCF_028390025.1). Lineage (NCBI taxonomy): Eukaryota > Metazoa > Chordata > Amphibia > Anura > Myobatrachidae > Pseudophryne > Pseudophryne corroboree. The sequence continues at coordinate 92,387 of NW_026968242.1, read as the reverse complement.
TGTACAACAGCCTTCCACCTTACTAATGTAAACACATGTACCGCCTTTTTCTGCTAGGATCATGTCAAGGGCCATTCTATTTTGGAATGTCATTTGGGAAGTGGCTTCTAGCTGTTCAGCTATACCTTTAAGAGCATTTTTGGTATCATTAACAAATCTTTGTTGATTATAATATATATAATTAATCCAGGCTACGTTTTTATTTACAGTTACTATAGGGAACAATGACTCAAAACCCGCAGCCACCTCATCTCTAGCTTTGAACTCATTTGGAACACCTCTTGGGACCCCTATAGCATCAATGTATACGTGGGGGTCAAAGCTACCTCCTGGGAGTGCTCTTTTCTTTCGATTAACAGGAGTATTAGAGGGAGGAGTGGGGTCATCGGTGATCATTAAAAAGGCTGAAAAAAAAACAATTTTCTTGTTCTAGGGGTATATTAAGGGGCACTGTACCTAGGTGGGGCCTAGATTTGCCACAGACATAACAGTTGCTTTTATTGTGTTTGTTAGCACTATACTTCATCCATTCCAACCAAAATTAATGTCAGAGAAACCAGTTTCAATAGCTAGGGTGTCTTCAAAGGTAGGGTTAGTAATAGCCACCATATCTTTAGAAGTGGCAATATGGGGCTTTAAAGGTTTGTTTTGGGGATATTTGCTATATCTATTTTTTGCAAATGATGGGCCATATTTCCAATCTGCTCCTGTATTCCACCCCACAGCTTCCCAGGAATTACAATTAGATCCATAATATCTAATGTCATAGTACCATTCGTCAGTAACACAAATATATACTGTCTCAGACATTCCTGATTTCCTTTTCTGCTGTATGAAATGTTTGTTGTCAGCAAGTTTAGGGAACATGAAATAATCAAGGATATATGTGGCTACGTGTGTATTGGAGGAATTGTACCACAAGGTGGGGACCCCATCTGTTTGTGTGATGTCGACTTCACATAGTGTGAGGTGAATGAGGGCCAGTAGGGCTATCGAGATAGTCCCCAGGATAAAGATAGGGGACAGGTTCCTCATCTTCTTCTGTTCTTCTTTCTTCGCTAGGTGGGAGGTCAGGGCTGTCTGCCCCGGTTCGTACCTCACTGGAATCACTTGCTTCCCTCTCTAGGTCTGGTCTAGGAACCTTTTTTACTCGAGATGCATGGATCCAGGCAGGACTTTCCTCTGTCAGGACTGCTGTTCGGGTAACTGCTACGACCTCTGTCTCTGGACCATAGGTGAAGTCTCCTGGGCTCTTGTTCCTGGGGAGCACCTTCACCACGACTCTGTCTCTGACTTTAAAGGGGTGTGTAGGTTCCTGTGGATTCAAAGGGTTTTTACAAACAACCTCATGTTCAATTTCATTCAGTTTTGTTATCAGGGACCTGACATACTCTTCTCTGATGAGTTCTAGATCTCCTTCCTGTATTACTAGTGGTTTCTTAGCCCAGGGTGTAGGAAAAGGCCTGCCCATTAGTATTTCAAATGGGGAGTAACCTAGAGTTTTCTGTGGGGTATTCAAGATGCTGGTGTTTAGCTTTATTAGGGTTGTTCCTGAGGCAAGTGATGCATCTGCTAACATACTGGTCCACAAGTGATTTGGCATTAGTAACATAAAAATCATTGGTTAGTAGGAGGAGTGTTGTGGCTTCACCACGGTGACCAACACCACGGCACTGGGCAACGAGCAAAGGGGCACTGGACTGGGGCATACAGGGTTTCCCCTCTTTGCAGATTAATCCTGATTTAGGATTTTTTCTGCAGAATTGGGTAAGTCCAGTCGGAGAGATCAGTATTAGTCGCAGCAGCTTGAAGTTGAGTGAGCAGATGGACGCTGTAAAGGGAGGGACATGCTCTAGTGAGTGCAATGAGTTCTGCAGCTTGCGCGGACTGATAAGGTATTGGTAGGGTTTCCAACACAGTATCAGGGAGGGTGACAATGGCATAGCCAGCCTGGTATGTATTGTCATTGGGCCTACTACATGAGCCGTCAACAAAAACTACGTCTGCGCCTGGTATGGGAACGGGAGACATGTCAAGTCTGGGAGAAGTTTCAGCTTCAATGGAAGCAGCACAGTCATGTAGGTCGGGTGGTTCATCCTCGGGACCTTTCAAGCCTAAAAGGGCATTGAGAATGGGTGCAGGGCCAGAAGAACTAGCAGTGTACTTAATGGTAAGGGTAGGGTTACTCAAAAGGAGTACTTCATATCCACTAAGGCGTTGTGCTGACATGTACTGTGTGTGTAAGCCTTTAAGTATTGCCAGGACATCATGTGTGGTGTGGAGTACTGTGATGTGGCCTAAAGTGAGGGTAGTGGCCATTTCTGCAACCATTGCACAGGCTGCCAAAGCCCTGAGGCAGGCAGGCATACCTTGCACAGACACTGGCATGACTTTGGGAAAAAAATGCCACGGGGCGCAACTTCCCTCCATGAAACTGTGTGAGCACCCCCGCCATGGTTTTACAATTGTCCCTTGCATATAGATGGAAAGGTAGCACATAACTGGGGAGGCCAAGTGCCGGACTTTTCATCAACATACATTTTAAACTTTCATATGCAGTTAACATTTCTTGTGACCATTGTACAGTTCTAGGTTTGTCCCTCAGTGTGGCTTGTCTCAAAATGTTATCATAATAAGAGCAATCAGATATCCACTGTCTGCAGTAATTTACCATACCCAGGAAGGACAGTAGTTCCCTCTGGGTAGTTGGGGTGACCAGGCCCAATACAGACTGTATGCGTTGTGGACTGACTTTCCTCTCTCCCTGAGTGAGCACAAAACCTAAGTAATCAACATGCTTTTTACACCATTGCATTTTTATTTTGGACACCTTGTGTCCACATTCACAAAGCCAGTTTAGTAATGAAACACCATCCTCTCGGCAGGCCTCCTCAGTTTTACTACAGAGCAGCAGATCATCTGCATACTGTAGCAGGACTGAACCATGGTGAGGTTGCCAGGGCCTCAATGTGGCCTGGAGACAACAGGTGCGTCAATAATCTGCACCAGGTAAGTTGTTTACCCTCAAAAGAAAAGGCAAAAAGTAATTGTGTCTGTGAATCTACAGGTATGCTGAAAAAAAAGGCATTCTTCAAATCAATTACAGAGAAGAACTAGCATCTGCAGGGATTGCAGAAATGAGTGAGTTTACATCTGGAACAATTGGTGCAATCGGGACAATTGGCTGATTGATCGCTCTGAGATTCTGTACAAATCTTATACTGCCATCAGCTTTGGCAACAGGGTTCACAGGAGTACAGTATGGTGATACAATATGTCTGAGAATACCCTGTTGTAAGAATTGCTGTATCACGGGGCGGAGACCCTCTATCTTTTCTGGTGAGAGGGGATACTGCATAAGTCAGAACACAAAACACTGGTTGTTGCACCGCTGTCCACTAAAAAGGGAATTTTACTTCCATTTATAATAAGTGGCAGCAGAGGTGAATCTTTACTATGACGGGAGAGTTGAATAAAGGCTGGGATACCCTCCTCCGGGCCCCGTCAGTGCGCGGGGTCTTTGGAATCTTCCCTGACTGCGGGGTTGGTTCTGTCTGTCAAAGCGTCTGGAGTTCTGATAGTTATGAGTGAGTGGGGAAGTGAGTAAGCTTTCTGAGTTAAGCAAAGGTAAGCCAGCGTCATCTGTCCAGCAGTCCTCAAACCTTTTCCAAAACGCAGTAACAGACTATGAAGGTTTCTGTTTACAAGCCACAGCGACAGGCAAAAAGCACAGGCAAAAAAGCCTTCCTTCATATGTGTATAGCTGCGTCCTTTGCAAGCTTTGCGCAAATAAGATATACAGCCATCGAGGGTAATGGTGGGCTTGGGACAGTGTTTTACTATTATCTAAACTCTGGGTTATTGGTGCTAGGGATAGAGCTAGTGGACGCACTCTCCAGCAGTGGAGCTGGAGGCAATCCCATTTGGTGTGAAAGGGTTACTGCTGCCAAGAGATTTGTGTCTCTGAGCGCAGGATACATTGGAATGCAAAGGGGGGAGGGAGAGGGTTTTTTTTGCAGCCTCGCTTCTGTGCTGTTGGGAACTGACATTTTTTCTTAAATCTCCATATAGAAAAGGTAATTACTGCCTTCCCGTAGGAATGGGTCCTGTCCTGCTTTCTCTGTCCATCCCGCTAAATTATCCACCCATGGGTTAACTAAATAATACTCTGAGGTAGAGTTACGGGCAACATACATCCTGCATGTCTCACCAGGGAGGGGCGGGGGATATGCAGTTTTTTACTCTGACTAGAGCCCATTGTCAGACAGTAATATAAATCAACAATACAACTTTTAAAAGAAAATTATCTAAAATATACAACACTCTACTTACTATACATGCATCAGCTTAACCAGTTAATTAGTCATTGACAATATCACAATATTATCTGTATAGTGAGAACATGAAATCTTTTGACGGGTACGCTTACCTTCGTACAAGATGTCAGAAAAATACAGCGTTTTAAACAGGAAGCAAGAAAAGTGTTTGAGTGAAGATATCTGGCAGACGAAAACTTACCAGCCGTCTGGACCAAATATAAGAACTTATCTCACTACAACATACAAAAATATATAGGCGATCAAATCGGGGTATTCTCTACGTTACGTATAGACTCCCAGGTCTATTTTTAAGTATCCCAGATACTGACGTCTTTGGAGAATTGCGCTTGGACCTCGGGTCCTTTCTCAGACGTATCTTTAAGTCCCAGACATTAAAGATTCTATGGTATCCCTGATACCTGTTTTATGCTTTTACATAAAACTTCGTAATATTAAGTCCCGGACTTAAATATTACCTTGTCACGTGTTCCCGGAACACTGACACGGATTCAGCTTCAGTGTATGACCGCAATCCTGTATGGCAAAGACAGACAATAAATTCTCTATTTTTACCATTCAGGGACGATCACTGAATCCCGGACGAGCCCCCAGCTGAAAGGATTTGCCCTTATACCTTAACCCTCGATGTGATGGCCTCTTAGACGTCTGGAGTGTAAACTCTTAGCCACAAGGTACATGCACAACACAAGCAGTAAGAATTCACACTGTTTATTTAATAAATTACAGAGTACTATATAGAAAAGAAACATGGGTGTATACAATATGTGCAAGCATATGATTGGATAAATAGAAGTAGCATACGACATTACATGCAGGATATTTTAGTAACACACAGAAGTAACAGTTTTGATCTGGTATGTAATTGTCCTTGAAGATAAGACACACACAAGCCTTATATTATATGAACAGACAAAGGCATCTTGTAGAGAGTGCGTACGTGTCTATTCAAACACATAACAATTCATATAGCATGTTTAACCCTTCATTAGGGAGGTAGAAATATTCACTTTTACACTATACTTATTATAAGGAAATTGATCATATAAAAAGTAATATGTACCAAGACAGAAGAGGTAACCCTTCAACAGGTATATATGATGAGACTCTAGCAGGGAACATCGCTGCAGTCCTGATAGATCAGGAGTGAGTATTACACTATAATGATCAGTGACAGGTATATATGATGAGACTCTAGCAGGGAACATCGCTGCAGCCTGATAGATCTGGAGTGAGTATTACACTATAATGATCAGTGACAGGTATATATGATGAGACTCTAGCAGGGAACATCGCTGCAGCCTGATAGATCTGGAGTGAGTATTACACTGTATACTGATCAGTGACTGGTATATATGATGAGACTCTAGCAGGGAACATCGCTGCAGCCTGATAGATCTGGAGTGAGTATTACACTGTATACTGATCAGTGACTGGTATATATGATGAGACTCTAGCAGGGAACATCGCTGCAGCCTGATAGATCTGGAGTGAGTATTACACTATAATGATCAGTGACAGGTATATATGATGAGACTCTAGCAGGGAACATCGCTGCAGCCTGATAGATCTGGAGTGAGTATTACACTATAATGATCAGTGACAGGTATATATGATGAGACTCTAGCAGGGAACATCGCTGCAGCCTGATAGATCTGGAGTGAGTATTACACTATAATGATCAGTGACAGGTATATATGATGAGACTCTAGCAGGGAACATCGCTGCAGCCCTGATAGATCTGGAGTGAGTATTACACTATAATGATCAGTGACAGGTATATATGATGAGACTCTAGCAGGGAACATCGCTGCAGCCTGATAGATCAGGAGTGAGTATTACACTATAATGATCAGTGACAGGTATATATGATGAGACTCTAGCAGGGAACATCGCTGCAGCCTGATAGATCTGGAGTGAGTATTACACTATAGTGATCAGTGACAGGTATATATGATGAGACTCTAGCAGGGAACATCACTGCAGCCTGATAGATCTGGAGTGAGTATTACACTATAATGATCAGTGACAGGTATATATGATGAGACTCTAGCAGGGAACATCGCTGCAGCCCTGATAGATCAGGAGTGAGTATTACAATATAATGATCAGTGACAGGTATATATGATGAGACTCTAGCAGGGAACATCGCTGCAGCCTGATAGATCTGGAGTGAGTATTACACTATAATGATCAGTGACAGGTATATATGATGAGACTCTAGCAGGGAACATCGCTGCAGCCCTGATAGATCTGGAGTGAGTATTACACTATAGTGATCAGTGACAGGTATATATGATGAGACTCTAGCAGGGAACATCGCTGCAGTCCTGATAGATCAGGAGTGAGTATTACACTATAATGATCAGTGACAGGTATATATGATGAGACTCTAGCAGGGAACATCGCTGCAGCCTGATAGATCTGGAGTGAGTATTACACTATAATGATCAGTGACAGGTATATATGATGAGACTCTAGCAGGGAACATCGCTGCAGCCTGATAGATCTGGAGTGAGTATTACACTGTATACTGATCAGTGACTGGTATATATGATGAGACTCTAGCAGGGAACATCGCTGCAGCCTGATTGATCTGGAGTGAGTATTACACTGTATACTGATCAGTGACTGGTATATATGATGAGACTCTAGCAGGGAACATCGCTGCAGCCTGATAGATCTGGAGTGAGTATTACACTATAATGATCAGTGACAGGTATATATGATGAGACTCTAGCAGGGAACATCGCTGCAGCCTGATAGATCTGGAGTGAGTATTACACTATAATGATCAGTGACAGGTATATATGATGAGACTCTAGCAGGGAACATCGCTGCAGCCTGATAGATCTGGAGTGAGTATTACACTATAATGATCAGTGACAGGTATATATGATGAGACTCTAGTAGGGAACATCGCTGCAGCCTGATAGATCTGGAGTGAGTATTACACTATAATGATCAGTGACAGGTATATATGATGGGACTCTAGCAGGGAACATCGCTGCAGTCCTGATAGATCAGGAGTGAGTATTACACTATAATGATCAGTGACAGGTATATATGATGAGACTCTAGCAGGGAACATCGCTGCAGCCCTGATAGATCAGGAGTGAGTATTACACTATAATGATCAGTGACAGGTATATATGATGAGACTCTAGCAGGGAACATCGCTGCAGCCTGATAGATCTGGAGTGAGTATTACACTATAATGATCAGTGACAGGTATATATGATGAGACTCTAGCAGGGAACATCGCTGCAGCCTGATAGATCTGGAGTGAGTATTACACTATAATGATCAGTGACAGGTATATATGATGAGACTCTAGCAGGGAACATCGCTGCAGCCTGATAGATCTGGAGTGAGTATTACACTATAATGATCAGTGACAGGTATATATGATGAGACTCTAGCAGGGAACATCGCTGCAGCCTGATAGATCTGGAGTGAGTATTACACTATAATGATCAGTGACTGGTATATATGATGAGACTCTAGCAGGGAACATCGCTGCAGCCCTGATAGATCTGGAGTGAGTATTACACTATAATGATCAGTAGAGATGAGCGGGTTCGGTTTCTCTGAAACCGAACCCGCACGAACTTCATGTTTTTTTCACGGGTCCGAGCAGACTCGGATCCTCCCGCCTTGCTCGGTTAACCCGAGCGCGCCCGAACGTCATCATGACGCTGTCGGATTCTCGCGAGACTCGGATTCTATATAAGGAGCCGCGCGTCGCCGCCATTTTCACCCGTGCATTGAGATTGATAGGGAGAGGACGTGGCTGGCGTCCTCTCCATTAGAAATTAGATTAGAAGAGAGAGAGAGATTGTGCAGAGTCAGACAGAGTTTACCACAGTGACCAGTGCAGTTGTTGTTAGTTAACTTTTATTTATTTTAATATAATATATCCGTTCTCTGCTATATCCGTTCTCTGCCTGAAAAAAAACGATACACAGCAGCAGCCAGTCACACAGTGTGACTCAGTCTGTGTGCACTCAGCTCAGCCCAGTGTGCTGCACATCAATGTATAAAAGGCAAAGCTTATAATAATTGTGGGGGAGACTGGGGAGCACTGCAGGTTGTTATAGCAGGAGCCCCCAGGAGTACATAATATTATATTAATTTAAAATTAAACAGTGCACACTTTTGCTGCAGGAGTGCCACTGCCAGTGTGACTAGTGGTGACCAGTGCCTGACCACCAGTATAGTAGTATATTGTTGTATGTATTGTATACTATCTCTTTATCAACCAGTCTATATTAGCAGCAGACACAGTACAGTGCGGTAGTTCACGGCTGTGGCTACCTCTGTGTCGGCAGTCGGAACTCGGCAGGCAGTCCGTCCATCCATAATTGTATTACAATATATACCACCTAACCGTGGTATTTTTTTTTCTTTCTTTATACCGTCGTCATAGTGTCATACTAGTTGTTACGAGTATACTACTATCTCTTTATCAACCAGTGTACAGTGCGGTAGTTCACGGCTGTGGCTACCTCTGTGTCGGCAGTCGGCAGGCAGTCCGTCCATCCATAATTGTATTATTATTATAATATATACCACCTAACCGTGGTTTTTTTTTCATTCTTTATACCGTCATAGTGTCATACTAGTTGTTACGAGTATACTACTATCTCTTTATCAACCAGTGTACAGTGCGGTAGTTCACGGCTGTGGCTACCTCTGTGTCGGCAGTCGGCAGGCAGTCCGTCCATCCATAATTGTATTATTATTATAATATATACCACCTAACCGTGGTTTTTTTTTCATTCTTTATACCGTCGTCATAGTGTCATACTAGTTGTTACGAGTATACTACTATCTCTTTATCAACCAGTGTACAGTGCGGTAGTTCACGGCTGTGGCTACCTCTGTGTCGGCAGTCGGCAGGCAGTCCGTCCATCCATAATTGTATTATTATTATAATATATACCACCTAACCGTGGTTTTTTTTTCATTCTTTATACCGTCGTCATAGTGTCATACTAGTTGTTACGAGTATACTACTATCTCTTTATCAACCAGTGTACAGTGCGGTAGTTCACGGCTGTGGCTACCTCTGTGTCGGCAGTCGGCAGGCAGTCCGTCCATCCATAATTGTATTATTATTATAATATATACCACCTAACTGTGGTATTTTTTTTTCTTTCTTTATACCGTCGTCATAGTGTCATACTAGTTGTTACGAGTATACTACTATCTCTTTATCAACCAGTGTACAGTGCGGTAGTTCACGGCTGTGGCTACCTCTGTGTCGGCAGTCGGCAGGCAGTCCGTCCATCCATAATTGTATTATTATTATAATATATACCACCTAACCGTGGTTTTTTTTTCATTCTTTATACCGTCATAGTGTCATACTAGTTGTTACGAGTATACTACTATCTCTTTATCAACCAGTGTACAGTGCGGTAGTTCACGGCTGTGGCTACCTCTGTGTCGGCAGTCGGCAGGCAGTCCGTCCATCCATAATTGTATTATTATTATAATATATACCACCTAACCGTGGTTTTTTTTTCATTCTTTATACCGTCATAGTGTCATACTAGTTGTTACGAGTATACTACTATCTCTTTATCAACCAGTGTACAGTGCGGTAGTTCACGGCTGTGGCTACCTCTGTGTCGGCAGTCGGCAGGCAGTCCGTCCATCCATAATTGTATTATTATTATAATATATACCACCTAACCGTGGTTTTTTTTTCATTCTTTATACCGTCGTCATAGTGTCATACTAGTTGTTACGAGTATACTACTATCTCTTTATCAACCAGTGTACAGTGCGGTAGTTCACGGCTGTGGCTACCTCTGTGTCGGCAGTCGGCAGGCAGTCCGTCCATCCATAATTGTATTATTATTATAATATATACCACCTAACCGTGGTTTTTTTTTCATTCTTTATACCGTCGTCATAGTGTCATACTAGTTGTTACGAGTATACTACTATCTCTTTATCAACCAGTGTACAGTGCGGTAGTTCACGGCTGTGGCTACCTCTGTGTCGGCAGTCGGCAGGCAGTCCGTCCATCCATAATTGTATTATTATTATAATATATACCACCTAACCGTGGTTTTTTTTTCATTCTTTATACCGTCGTCATAGTGTCATACTAGTTGTTACGAGTATACTACTATCTCTTTATCAACCAGTGTACAGTGCGGTAGTTCACGGCTGTGGCTACCTCTGTGTCGGCAGTCGGCAGGCAGTCCGTCCATCCATAATTGTATTATTATTATAATATATACCACCTAACCGTGGTTTTTTTATACCACCTAACCATGGCAGTCCATCCATAATTGTATACTAGTATCCAATCCATCCATCTCCATTGTTTACCTGAGGTGCCTTTTAGTTCTGCCTATAAAATATGGAGAACAAAAAAGTTGAGGTTCCAAAATTAGGGAAAGATCAAGATCCACTTCCACCTCGTGCTGAAGCTGCTGCCACTAGTCATGGCCGAGACGATGAAATGCCAGCAACGTCGTCTGCCAAGGCCGATGCCCAATGTCATAGTACAGAGCATGTCAAATCCAAAACACCAAATATCAGAAAAAAAAGGACTCCAAAACCTAAACTAAAATTGTCGGAGGAGAAGCGTAAACTTGCCAATATGCCATTTACCACACGGAGTGGCAAGGAACGGCTGAGGCCCTGGCCTATGTTCATGGCTAGTGGTTCAGCTTCACATGAGGATGGAAGCACTCAGCCTCTCGCTAGAAAAATGAAACGACTCAAGCTGGCAAAAGCACAGCAAAGAACTGTGCGTTCTTCGAAATCCCAAATCCACAAGGAGAGTCCAATTGTGTCGGTTGCGATGCCTGACCTTCCCAACACTGGATGTGAAGAGCATGCGCCTTCCACCATTTGCACGCCCCCTGCAAGTGCTGGAAGGAGCACCCGCAGTCCAGTTCCTGATAGTGAGATTGAAGATGTCAGTGTTGAAGTCCACCAGGATGAGGAGGATATGGGTGTTGCTGGCGCTGGGGAGGAAATTGACAAGGAGGATTCTGATGGTGAGGTGGTTTGTTTAAGTCAGGCACCCGGGGAGACACCTGTTGTCCGTGGGACGAATATGGCCGTTGACATGCCAGGTGAAAATACCAAAAAAATCAGCTCTTCGGTGTGGAGGTATTTCACCAGAAATGCGGACAACAGGTGTCAAGCCGTGTGTTCCCTTTGTCAAGCTGTAATAAGTAGGGGTAAGGACGTTAACCACCTCGGAACATCCTCCCTTATACGTCACCTGCAGCGCATTCATAATAAGTCAGTGACAAGTTCAAAAACTTTGGGTGACAGCGGAAGCACTCCACTGACCAGTAAATCCCTTCCTCTTGTAACCAAGCTCACGCAAACCACCCCACCAACTCCCTCAGTGTCAATTTCCTCCTTCCCCAGGAATGCCAATAGTCCTGCAGGCCATGTCACTGGCAATTCTGACGAGTCCTCTCCTGCCTGGGATTCCTCCGATGCATCCTTGCGTGTAACGCCTACTGCTGCTGGCGCTGCTGTTGTTGCTGCTGGGAGTCGATGGTCATCCCAGAGAGGAAGTCGTAAGACCACTTTTACTACTTCCACCAAGCAATTGACTGTCCAACAGTCATTTGCGAGGAAGATTAAATATCACAGCAGTCATCCTACTGCAAAGCGTATAACTGAGGCCTTGACATCCTGGGTGGTGAGAAACGTGGTTCCGGTATCCATCATTACTGCAGAGCCAACTAAAGACTTGTTGGAGGTACTGTGTCCCCGGTACCAAATACCATCTAGGTTCCATTTCTCTAGGGTTGCGATACCGAAAATGTACACAGACCTCAGAAAAAGAGTCACCAGTGTCCTAAAAAATGCAGCTGTACCCAATGTCCACTTAACCACGGACATGTGGACAAGTGGAGCAGGGCAGGGTCAGGACTATATGACTGTGACAGCCCACTGGGTAGATGTATGGACTCCCGCCGCAAGAACAGCAGCGGCGGCACCAGTAGCAGCATCTCGCAAACGCCAACTCGTTCCTAGGCAGGCTACGCTTTGTATCACCGGTTTCCAGAATACGCACACAGCTGAAAACCTCTTACGGCAACTGAGGAAGATCATCGCGGAATGGCTTACCCCAATTGGACTCTCCTGTGGATTTGTGGCATCGGACAACGCCAGCAATATTGTGCGTGCATTACATCTGGGCAAATTCCAGCACGTCCCATGTTTTGCACATACCTTGAATTTGGTGGTGCAGAATTTTTTAAAAAACGACAGGGGCGTGCAAGAGATGCTGTCGGTGGCCAGAAAAATTGCGGGACACTTTCGGCGTACAGGCAGCACGTACAGAAGACTGGAGCACCACCAAAAACGCCTGAACCTGCCCTGCCATCATCTGAAGCAGGAGGTGGTAACGAGGTGGAATTCAACCCTCTATATGCTTCAGAGGTTGGAGGAGCAGCAAAAGGCCATTCAAGCCTATACAACTGACCACGATATAGGAGGTGGAATGCACCTGTCTCAAGCGCAGTGGAGAATGATTTCAACGTTGTGCAAGGTTCTGCAACCTTTTGAACTTGCCACACGTGAAGTCAGTTCAGACACTGCCAGCCTGAGTCAGGTCATTCCCCTCATCAGGCTTTTGCAGAAGAAGCTGGAGACATTGAAGGAGGAGCTAAGACAGAGCGATTCCGCTAGGCATGTGGGACTTGTGGATGGAGCCCTTAATTCGCTTAACAAGGATTCACGGGTGGTCAATCTGTTGAAATCAGAGCACTACATTTTGGCCACCGTGCTCGATCCTAGATTTAAAACCTACCTTGGATCTCTCTTTCCGGCGCACACAAGTCTGCTGGGTTTCAAAGACCTGCTGGTGAGAAAATTGTCAAGTCAAGCGGAACGCGACCTGTCAACATCTCCTCCTTCACATTCTCCCGCAACTGGGGCTGCGAGGAAAAGGCTCAGAATTCCGAGCCCACCCGCTGGCGGTGATGCAGGGCAGTCTGGAGCGACTGCTGATGCTGACATCTGGTCCGGACTGAAGGACCTGACAACCATTACGGACATGTCGTCTACTGTCACTGCATATGATTCTATCACCATTGATAGAATGGTGGAGGATTATATGAGTGACCGCATCCAAGTAGGCACGTCACACAGTCCGTACTTATACTGGCAGGAAAAAGAGGCAATTTGGAGGCCCTTGCACAAACTGGCTTTATTCTACCTAAGTTGCCCTCCCACAAGTGTGTACTCCGAAAGAGTGTTTAGTGCCGCCGCTCACCTTGTCAGCAATCGGCGTACGAGGTTACATCCAGAAAATGTGGAGAAGATGATGTTCATTAAAATGAATTATAATCAATTCCTCCGCGGAGACATTGACCAGCAGCAATTGCCTCCACAAAGTACACAGGGAGCTGAGATGGTGGATTCCAGTGGGGACGAATTGATAATCTGTGAGGAGGGGGATGTACACGGTGATATATCGGAGGATGATGATGAGGTGGACATCTTGCCTCTGTAGAGCCAGTTTGTGCAAGGAGAGATTAATTGCTTCTTTTTTGGTGGGGGTCCAAACCAACCCGTCATTTCAGTCACAGTCGTGTGGCAGACCCTGTCACTGAAATGATGGGTTGGTTAAAGTGTGCATGTCCTGTTTTGTTTATACAACATAAGGGTGGGTGGGAAGGGCCCAAGGACAATTCCATCTTGCACCTCTTTTTTCTTTTATTTTTCTTTGCGTCATGTGCTGTTTGGGGAGGGTTTTTTGGAAGGGACATCCTGCGTGACACTGCAGTGCCACTCCTAGATGGGCCCGGTGTTTGTGTCGGCCACTAGGGTCGCTAATCTTACTCACACAGCTACCTCATTGCGCCTCTTTTTTTCTTTGCGTCATGTGCTGTTTGGGGAGGGTTTTTTGGAAGGGACATCCTGCGTGACACTGCAGTGCCACTCCTAGATGGGCCCGGTGTTTGTGTCGGCCACTAGGGTCGCTTATCTTACTCACACAGCGACCTCGGTGCAAATTTTAGGACTAAAAATAATATTGTGAGGTGTGATGTGTTCAGAATAGGCTGAAAATGAGTGTAAATTATGTTTTTTGAGGTTAATAATACTTTGGGATCAAAATTACCCCCAAATTCTATGATTTAAGCTGTTTTTTAGGGTTTTTTGAAAAAAACACCCGAATCCAAAACACACCCGAATCCGACAAAAAAAATTCGGTGAGGTTTTGCCAAAACGCGGTCGAACCCAAAACACGGCCGCGGAACCGAACCCAAAACCAAAACACAAAACCCGAAAAATTTCCGGCGCTCATCTCTAATGATCAGTGACAGGTATATATGATGAGACTCTAGCAGGGAACATCGCTGCAGCCTGATAGATCTGGAGTGAGTATTACACTATAATGATCAGTGACAGGTATATATGATGAGACTCTAGCAGGGAACATCGCTGCAGAATGATAGATCTGGAGTGAGTATTACACTATAATGATCAGTGACAGGTATATATGATGAGACTCTAGCAGGGAACATCGCTGCAGCCTGATAGATCTGGAGTGAGTATTACACTATGATGATCAGTGACAGGTATATATGATGAGACTCTAGCAGGGAACATCGCTGCAGCCTGATAGATCTGGAGTGAGTATTACACTATGATGATCAGTGACAAGTATATATAATGAGACTCTAGCAGGGAACATCGCTGCAGCCTGATAGATCTGGAGTGAGTATTACACTATAATGATCAGTGACAGGTATATATGATGAGACTCTAGCAGGGAACATCGCTGCAGCCTGATAGATCTGGAGTGAGTATTACACTATAATGATCAGTGACAGGTATATATGATGAGACTCTAGCAGGGAATATCGCTGCAGCCTGATAGATCTGGAGTGAGTATTACACTATAATGATCAGTGACAGGTATATATGATGAGACTCTAGCAGGGAACATTGCTGCAGCCTGATAGATCTGGAGTGAGTATTACACTATAATGATCAGTGACAGGTATATATGATGAGACTCTAGCAGGGAACATCGCTGCAGCCTGATAGATCTGGAGTGAGTATTACACTATAATGATCAGTGACAGGTATATATGATGAGACTCTAGCAGGGAACATCGCTGCAGCCCTGATAGATCTGGAGTGAGTATTACACTATAGTGATCAGTGACAGGTATATATGATGAGACTCTAGCAGGGAACATCGCTGCAGTCCTGATAGATCAGGAGTGAGTATTACACTATAATGATCAGTGACAGGTATATATGATGAGACTCTAGCAGGGAACATCGCTGCAGCCTGATAGATCAGGAGTGAGTATTACACTATAATGATCAGTGACAGGTATATATGATGAGACTCTAGCAGGGAACATCGCTGCAGCCTGATAGATCTGGAGTGAGTATTACACTATAATGATCAGTGACAGGTATATATGATGAGACTCTAGTAGGGAACATCGCTGCAGCCTGATAGATCTGGAGTGAGTATTACACTATAATGATTAGTGACAGGTATATATGATGAGACTCTAGCAGGGAACATCGCTGCAGCCTGATAGATCTGGAGTGAGTATTACACTATAATGATCAGTGACAGGTATATATGATGAGACTCTAGTAGGGAACATCGCTGCAGCCTGATAGATCTGGAGTGAGTATTACACTATAATGATCAGTGACAGGTATATATGATGAGACTCTAGTAGGGAACATCGCTGCAGCCTGATAGATCTGGAGTGAGTATTACACTATAATGATCAGTGACAGGTATATATGATGAGACTCTAGCAGGGAACATCGCTGCAGCCTGATAGATCTGGAGTGAGTATTACACTATAATGATCAGTGACAGGTATATATGATGAGACTCTAGCAGGGAACATCGCTGCAGCCTGATAGATCTGGAGTGAGTATTACACTATAATGATCAGTGACTGGTATATATGATGAGACTCTAGCAGGGAACATCGCTGCAGCCCTGATAGATCTGTAGTGAGTATTACACTATAATGATCAGTGACAGGTATATATGATGAGACTCTAGCAGGGAACATCGCTGCAGCCCTGATAGATCTGTAGTGAGTATTACACTATAATGATCAGTGACAGGTATATATGATGAGACTCTAGCAGGGAACATCGCTGCAGCCTGATAGATCTGGAGTGAGTATTACACTATAATGATCAGTGACAGGTATATATGATGAGACTCTAGCAGGGAACATCGCTGCAGAATGATAGATCTGGAGTGAGTATTACACTATAATGATCAGTGACAGGTATATATGATGAGACTCTAGCAGGGAACATCGCTGCAGCCTGATAGATCTGGAGTGAGTATTACACTATGATGATCAGTGACAGGTATATATGATGAGACTCTAGCAGGGAACATCGCTGCAGCCTGATAGATCTGGAGTGAGTATTACACTATGATGATCAGTGACAAGTATATATAATGAGACTCTAGCAGGGAACATTGCTGCAGCCTGATAGATCTGGAGTGAGTATTACACTATAATGATCAGTGACAGGTATATATGATGAGACTCTAGTAGGGAACATCGCTGCAGCCCTGATAGATCTGGAGTGAGTATTACACTATAATGATCAGTGACAGGTATATATGATGAGACTCTAGCAGGGAACATCGCTGCAGCCTGATAGATCTGGAGTGAGTATTACACTATAATGATCAGTGACAGGTATATATGATGAGACTCTAGGAGGGAACATCGCTGCAGCCTGATAGATCTGGAGTGAGTATTACACTATAATGATCAGTGACAGGTATATATGATGAGACTCTAGCAGGGAACATCGCTGCAGCCTGATAGATCTGGAGTGAGTATTACACTATAATGATCAGTGACAGGTATATATGATGAGACTCTAGGAGGGAACATCGCTGCAGCCTGATAGATCTGGAGTGAGTATTACACTATAATGATCAGTGACAGGTATATATGATGAGACTCTAGCAGGGAACATCGCTGCAGCCTGATAGATCTGGAGTGAGTATTACACTATAATGATCAGTGACAGGTATATATGATGAGTCTCTAGCAGGGAACATCGCTGCAGCCTGATAGATCTGGAGTGAGTATTACACTATAATGATCAGTGACAGGTATATATGATGAGACTCTAGCAGGGAACATCGCTGCAGCCTGATAGATCTGGAGTGAGTATTACACTATAGTGATCAGTGACAGGTATGTATGATGAGACTCTAGCAGGGAACATCGCTGCAGCCCTGATAGATCTGAGTGAGTATTACACTATAGTGATCAGTGACAGGTATATATGATGAGACTCTAGCAGGGAACATCGCTGCAGCCTGATAGATCTGGAGTGAGTATTACACTATAGTGATCAGTGACAGGTATATATGATGAGACTCTAGCAGGGAACATCGCTGCAGAATGATAGATCTGGAGTGAGTATTACACTATAATGATCAGTGACAGGTATATATGATGAGACTCTAGCAGGGAACATCGCTGCAGCCTGATAGATCTGGAGTGAGTATTACACTATAATGATCAGTGACAGGTATATATGATGAGACTCTAGCAGGGAACATCGCTGCAGCCTGATAGATCTGGAGTGAGTATTACACTGTATAATGATCAGTGACAGGTATATATGATGAGACTCTAGCAGGGAACATCGCTGCAGCCCTGATAGATCTGGAGTGAGTATTACACTATAATGATCAGTTACAGGTATATATGATGAGACTCTAGCAGGGAACATCGCTGCAGCCCTGATAGATCTGGAGTGAGTATTACACTATAATGATCAGTGACAGGTATATATGATGAGACTCTAGCAGGGAACATCGCTGCAGCCCTGATAGATCTGGAGTGAGTATTACACTATAATGATCAGTGACAGGTATATATGATGAGACTCTAGCAGGGAACATCGCTGCAGCCTGATAGATCTGGAGTGAGTATTACACTATAATGATCAGTGACAGGTATATATGATGAGACTCTAGCAGGGAACATCGCTGCAGCCCTGATAGATCTGGAGTGAGTATTACACTATAATGATCAGTGACAGGTATATATGATGAGACTCTAGCAGGGAACATCGCTGCAGCCTGATAGATCTGGAGTGAGTATTACACTATAATGATCAGTGACAGGTATATATGATGAGACTCTAGCAGGGAACATCGCTGCAGCCTGATAGATCTGGAGTGAGTATTACACTATAATGATCAGTGACAGGTATATATGATGAGACTCTAGCAGGGAACATTGCTGCAGCCTGATAGATCTGGAGTGAGTATTACACTATAATGATCAGTGACAGGTATATATGATGAGACTCTAGCAGGGAACATCGCTGCAGCCTGATAGATCTGGAGTGAGTATTACACTATAATGATCAGTGACAGGTATATATGATGAGACTCTAGCAGGTAACATCGCTGCAGCCTGATAGATCTGGAGTGAGTATTACACTATAATGATCAGTGACAGGTATATATGATGAGACTCTAGCAGGGAACATTACTGCAGCCTGATAGATCTGGAGTGAGTATTACACTATAATGATCAGTGACAGGTATATATGATGAGACTCTAGCAGGGAACATCGCTGCAGCCTGATAGATCTGGAGTGAGTATTACACTATAATGATCAGTGACAGGTATATATGATGAGACTCTAGCAGGGAACATCGCTGCAGCCCTGATAGATCTGGAGTGAGTATTACACTATAATGATCAGTTACAGGTATATATGATGAGACTCTAGCAGGGAACATTGCTGCAGCCTGATAGATCTGGAGTGAGTATTACACTATAATGATCAGTGACAGGTATATATGATGAGACTCTAGCAGGGAACATCGCTGCAGCCTGTTAGATCTGGAGTGAGTATTACACTATAATGATCAGTGACAGGTATATATGATGAGACTCTAGGAGGGAACATCGCTGCAGCCTGATAGATCTGGAGTGAGTATTACACTATAGTGATCAGTGACAGGTATATATGATGAGACTCTAGCAGGGAACATCGCTGCAGCCTGATAGATCTGGAGTGAGTATTACACTATAGTGATCAGTGACAGGTATATATGATGAGACTCTAGCAGGGAACATCGCTGCAGCCTGATAGATCTGGAGTGAGTATTACACTATAATGATCAGTGACAGGTATATATGATGAGACTCTAGCAGGGAACATCACTGCAGTCCTGATAGATCTGGAGTGAGTATTACACTATAATGATCAGTGACAGGTATATATGATGAGACTCTAGCAGGGAACATCGCTGCAGCCCTGATAGATCTGGAGTGAGTATTACACTATAATGATCAGTGACAGGTATATATGATGAGACTCTAGCAGGGAACATCGCTGCAGCCCTGATAGATCTGGAGTGAGTATTACACTATAATGATCAGTGACAGGTATATATGATGAGACTCTAGCAGGGAACATCGCTGCAGCCCTGATAGATCTGGAGTGAGTATTACACTATAATGATTAGTGACAGGTATATATGATGAGACTCTAGCAGAGAACATCGCTGCAGTCCTGATAGATCTGGAGTGAGTATTACACTATAATGATCAGTGACAGGTATATATGATGAGACTCTAGCAGGGAACATCGCTGCAGCCCTGATAGATCTGGAGTGAGTATTACACTATAATGATCAGTGATTGGTATATATGATGAGACTCTAGCAGGGAACATCGCTGCAGCCTGATAGATCTGGAGTGAGTATTACACTATAATGATCAGTGACAGGTATATATGATGAGACTATAGCAGGGAACATCGCTGCAGCCTGTTAGATCTGGAGTGAGTATTACACTATAATGATCAGTGACTGGTATATATGATGAGACTCTAGCAGGGAACATCGCTGCAGCCTGATAGATCTGGAGTGAGTATTACACTATAATGATCAGTGACAGGTATATATGATGGGACTCTAGCAGGGAACATTGCTGCAGCCTGATAGATCTGGAGTGAGTATTACACTATAATGATCAGTGACAGGTATATATGATGAGACTCTAGCAGGGAACATCGCTGCAGTCTGATAGATCTGGAGTGAGTATTACACTATAATGATCAGTTACAGGTATATATGATGAGACTCTAGCAGGGAACATCGCTGCAGCCTGATAGATCTGGAGTGAGTATTACACTATAATGATCAGTGACAGGTATATATGATGAGACTCTAGCAGGGAACATCGCTGCAGCCTGATAGATCTGGAGTGAGTATTACACTATAATGATCAGTGACAGGTATATATGATGAGACTCTAGCAGGGAACATCGCTGCAGCCTGATAGATCTGGAGTGAGTATTACACTATAATGATCAGTGACAGGTATATATGATGAGACTCTAGCAGGGAACATCGCTGCAGCCTGATAGATCTGGAGTGAGTATTACACTGTATAATGATCAGTGACAGGTATATATGATGAGACTCTAGCAGGGAACATCGCTGCAGCCTGATAGATCTGGAGTGAGTATTACACTATAATGATCAGTTACAGGTATATATGATGAGACTCTAGCAGGGAACATCGCTGCAGCCCTGATAGATCAGGAGTGAGTATTACACTATAATGATCAGTGACAGGTATATATGATGAGACTCTAGCAGGGAACATCACTGCAGCCTAATAGATCTGGAGTGAGTATTACACTATAATGATCAGTGACAGGTATATATGATGAGACTCTAGCAGGGAACATCGCTGCAGCCCTGATAGATCTGGAGTGAGTATTACACTATAATGATCAGTGACAGGTATATATGATGAGACTCTAGCAGGGAACATCGCTGCAGCCTGATAGATCTGGAGTGAGTATTACACTATAATGATCAGTGACAGGTATATATGATGAGACTCTAGCAGGGAACATCGCTGCAGCCTGATAGATCTGGAGTGAGTATTACACTATAATGATCAGTGACTGGTATATATGATGAGACTCTAGCAGGGAACATCGCTGCAGCCCTGATAGATCTGTAGTGAGTATTACACTATAATGATCAGTGACAGGTATATATGATGAGACTCTAGCAGGGAACATCGCTGCAGCCTGATAGATCTGGAGTGAGTATTACACTATAATGATCAGTGACAGGTATATATAATGAGACTCTAGCAGGGAACATCGCTGCAGCCCTGATAGATCAGGAGTGAGTATTACACTATAATGATCAGTGACAGGTATATATGATGAGACTCTAGCAGGGAACATCGCTGCAGAATGATAGATCTGGAGTGAGTATTACACTATAATGATCAGTGACAGGTATATATGATGAGACTCTAGCAGGGAACATCGCTGCAGCCTGATAGATCTGGAGTGAGTATT
This sequence comes from Pseudophryne corroboree, assembly GCF_028390025.1. Classification (NCBI taxonomy): domain Eukaryota; kingdom Metazoa; phylum Chordata; class Amphibia; order Anura; family Myobatrachidae; genus Pseudophryne; species Pseudophryne corroboree. The sequence goes on along the minus strand of NW_026968242.1, from coordinate 70,671 downwards.
ACACTATGATGATCAGTGACAGGTATATATGATGAGACTCTAGCAGGGAACATCGCTGCAGCCTGATAGATCTGGAGTGAGTATTACACTATGATGATCAGTGACAAGTATATATAATGAGACTCTAGCAGGGAACATTGCTGCAGCCTGATAGATCTGGAGTGAGTATTACACTATAATGATCAGTGACAGGTATATATGATGAGACTCTAGTAGGGAACATCGCTGCAGCCCTGATAGATCTGGAGTGAGTATTACACTATAATGATCAGTGACAGGTATATATGATGAGACTCTAGCAGGGAACATCGCTGCAGCCTGATAGATCTGGAGTGAGTATTACACTATAATGATCAGTGACAGGTATATATGATGAGACTCTAGCAGGGAACATCGCTGCAGCCTGATAGATCTGGAGTGAGTATTACACTATAATGATCAGTGACAGGTATATATGATGAGACTCTAGCAGGGAACATCGCTGCAGCCTGATAGATCTGGAGTGAGTATTACACTATAGTGATCAGTGACAGGTATGTATGATGAGACTCTAGCAGGGAACATCGCTGCAGCCCTGATAGATCTGGAGTGAGTATTACACTATAATGATCAGTGACAGGTATATATGATGAGACTCTAGCAGGGAACATTGCTGCAGCCTGATAGATCTGGAGTGAGTATTACACTATAATGATCAGTGACAGGTATATATGATGAGACTCTAGGAGGGAACATCGCTGCAGCCTGATAGATCTGGAGTGAGTATTACACTATAATGATCAGTGACAGGTATATATGATGAGACTCTAGCAGGGAACATCGCTGCAGCCTGATAGATCTGGAGTGAGTATTACACTATAATGATCAGTGACAGGTATATATGATGAGACTCTAGGAGGGAACATCGCTGCAGCCTGATAGATCTGGAGTGAGTATTACACTATAATGATCAGTGACAGGTATATATGATGAGACTCTAGCAGGGAACATCGCTGCAGCCTGATAGATCTGGAGTGAGTATTACACTATAATGATCAGTGACAGGTATATATGATGAGTCTCTAGCAGGGAACATCGCTGCAGCCTGATAGATCTGGAGTGAGTATTACACTATAATGATCAGTGACAGGTATATATGATGAGACTCTAGCAGGGAACATCGCTGCAGCCTGATAGATCTGGAGTGAGTATTACACTATAGTGATCAGTGACAGGTATGTATGATGAGACTCTAGCAGGGAACATCGCTGCAGCCCTGATAGATCTGGAGTGAGTATTACACTATAGTGATCAGTGACAGGTATATATGATGAGACTCTAGCAGGGAACATCGCTGCAGCCTGATAGATCTGGAGTGAGTATTACACTATAGTGATCAGTGACAGGTATATATGATGAGACTCTAGCAGGGAACATCGCTGCAGAATGATAGATCTGGAGTGAGTATTACACTATAATGATCAGTGACAGGTATATATGATGAGACTCTAGCAGGGAACATCGCTGCAGCCCTGATAGATCTGGAGTGAGTATTACACTATAGTGATCAGTGACAGGTATATATGATGAGACTCTAGCAGGGAACATCGCTGCAGCCCTGATAGATCTGGAGTGAGTATTACACTATAATGATCAGTGACAGGTATATATGATGAGACTCTAGCAGGGAACATCGCTGCAGCCCTGATAGATCTGGAGTGAGTATTACACTATAATGATCAGTGACAGGTATATATGATGAGACTCTAGCAGGGAACATCGCTGCAGCCTGATAGATCTGGAGTGAGTATTACACTATAATGATCAGTGACAGGTATATATGATGAGACTCTAGCAGGGAACATCGCTGCAGCCTGATAGATCTGGAGTGAGTATTACACTATAATGATCAGTGACAGGTATATATGATGAGACTCTAGCAGGGAACATTGCTGCAGCCTGATAGATCTGGAGTGAGTATTACACTATAATGATCAGTGACAGGTATATATGATGAGACTCTAGCAGGGAACATCGCTGCAGCCTGATAGATCTGGAGTGAGTATTACACTATAATGATCAGTGACAGGTATATATGATGAGACTCTAGCAGGGAACATTGCTGCAGCCTGATAGATCTGGAGTGAGTATTACACTATAATGATCAGTGACAGGTATATATGATGAGACTCTAGCAGGGAACATCGCTGCAGCCTGATAGATCTGGAGTGAGTATTACACTATAATGATCAGTGACAGGTATATATGATGAGACTCTAGCAGGTAACATCGCTGCAGCCTGATAGATCTGGAGTGAGTATTACACTATAATGATCAGTGACAGGTATATATGATGAGACTCTAGCAGGGAACATTACTGCAGCCTGATAGATCTGGAGTGAGTATTACACTATAATGATCAGTGACAGGTATATATGATGAGACTCTAGCAGGGAACATCGCTGCAGCCTGATAGATCTGGAGTGAGTATTACACTATAATGATCAGTGACAGGTATATATGATGAGACTCTAGCAGGGAACATCGCTGCAGCCCTGATAGATCTGGAGTGAGTATTACACTATAATGATCAGTTACAGGTATATATGATGAGACTCTAGCAGGGAACATTGCTGCAGCCTGATAGATCTGGAGTGAGTATTACACTATAATGATCAGTGACAGGTATATATGATGAGACTCTAGCAGGGAACATCGCTGCAGCCTGTTAGATCTGGAGTGAGTATTACACTATAATGATCAGTGACAGGTATATATGATGAGACTCTAGCAGGGAACATCACTGCAGTCCTGATAGATCTGGAGTGAGTATTACACTATAATGATCAGTGACAGGTATATATGATGAGACTCTAGCAGGGAACATCGCTGCAGCCCTGATAGATCTGGAGTGAGTATTACACTATAATGATCAGTGACAGGTATATATGATGAGACTCTAGCAGGGAACATCGCTGCAGCCCTGATAGATCTGGAGTGAGTATTACACTATAATGATCAGTGACAGGTATATATGATGAGACTCTAGCAGGGAACATCGCTGCAGCCCTGATAGATCTGGAGTGAGTATTACACTATAATGATCAGTGACAGGTATATATGATGAGTCTCTAGCAGGGAACATCGCTGCAGTCCTGATAGATCTGGAGTGAGTATTACACTATAATGATCAGTGACAGGTATATATGATGAGACTCTAGCAGTGAACATCGCTGCAGCCTGATAGATCTGGAGTGAGTATTACACTATAATGATCAGTGACAGGTATATATGATGAGACTATAGCAGGGAACATCGCTGCAGCCTGTTAGATCTGGAGTGAGTATTACACTATAATGATCAGTGACTGGTATATATGATGAGACTCTAGCAGGGAACATCGCTGCAGCCTGATAGATCTGGAGTGAGTATTACACTATAATGATCAGTGACAGGTATATATGATGGGACTCTAGCAGGGAACATTGCTGCAGCCTGATAGATCTGGAGTGAGTATTACACTATAATGATCAGTGACAGGTATATATGATGAGACTCTAGCAGGGAACATCGCTGCAGCCTGATAGATCTGGAGTGAGTATTACACTATAATGATCAGTGACAGGTATATATGATGAGACTCTAGCAGGGAACATCGCTGCAGCCTGATAGATCTGGAGTGAGTATTACACTATAATGATCAGTGACAGGTATATATGATGAGACTCTAGCAGGGAACATCGCTGCAGCCTGATAGATCTGGAGTGAGTATTACACTATAATGATCAGTTACAGGTATATATGATGAGACTCTAGCAGGGAACATCGCTGCAGCCCTGATAGATCAGGAGTGAGTATTACATTATAATGATCAGTGACAGGTATATATGATGAGACTCTAGCAGGGAACATCGCTGCAGCCTGATAGATCTGGAGTGAGTATTACACTATAATGATCAGTGACAGGTATATATGATGAGACTCTAGCAGGGAACATCGCTGCAGCCTGATAGATCTAGAGTGAGTATTACACTATAATGATCAGTGACAGGTATATATGATGAGACTCTAGCAGGGAACATCGCTGCAGCCCTGATAGATCTGTAGTGAGTATTACACTATAATGATCAGTGACAGGTATATATGATGAGACTCTAGCAGGGAACATCGCTGCAGCCTGATAGATCTGGAGTGAGTATTACACTGTATAATGATCAGTGACAGGTATATATGATGAGAGTCTAGCAGGGAACATCGCTGCAGCCTGATAGATCTGGAGTGAGTATTACACTATAATGATCAGTGACAGGTATATATGATGAGACTCTAGCAGGGAACATCGCTGCAGCCTGATAGATCTAGAGTGAGTATAACACTATGATGATCAGTGACAGGTATATATGATGAGACTCTAGCAGGGAACATCGCTGCAGCCTGATAGATCTGGAGTGAGTATTACACTATAATGATCAGTGACAGGTATATATGATGAGACTCTAGCAGGGAACATCGCTGCAGCCTGATAGATCAGGAGTGAGTATTACACTATAATGATCAGTGACTGGTATATATGATGAGACTCTAGCAGGGAACATCACTGCAGCCTGATAGATCTGGAGTGAGTATTACACTATACTGATCAGTGACAGGTATATATGATGAGACTCTAGCAGGGAACATCGCTGCAGCCTGATAGATCTGGAGTGAGTATTACACTATAATGATCAGTGACAGGTATATATGATGAGACTCTAGCAGGGAACATCGCTGCAGCCTGATAGATCTGGAGTGAGTATTACACTATAATGATCAGTGACAGGTATATATGATGAGACTCTAGCAGGGAACATCGCTGCAGCCTGATAGATCTGGATTGAGTATTACACTATAATGATCAGTGAGAGGTATATATGATGAGACTCTAGCAGGGAACATCGCTGCATCCCTGATAGATCTGGAGTGAGTATTACACTGTATACTGATCAGTGACAGGTATATATGATGAGACTCTAGCAGGGAACATCGCTGCAGCCTGATAGATCTGGATTGAGTATTACACTATAATGATCAGTGAGAGGTATATATGATGAGACTCTAGCAGGGAACATCGCTGCAGCCTGATAGATCTGGAGTGAGTATTACACTATAATGATCAGTGACAGGTATTTATGATGAGACTCTAGCAGGGAACATCGCTGCAGCCCTGATAGATCTGGAGTGAGTATTACACTATAGTGATCAGTGACAGGTATATATGATGAGACTCTAGCAGGGAACATCGCTGCAGCCTGATAGATCTGGAGTGAGTATTACACTATAGTGATCAGTGACAGGTATATATAATGAGACTCTAGCAGGGAACATCGCTGCAGCCTGATAGATCTGGAGTGAGTATTACACTATAATGATCAGTGACAGGAATATATGATGAGACTCTAGTAGGGAACATCGCTGCAGCCTGATAGATCTGGAGTGAGTATTACACTATAATGATCAGTGACAGGTATATATGATGAGACTCTAGCAGGGAACATCGCTGCAGCCTGATAGATCTGGAGTGAGTATTACACTATAAAGATCAGTGACAGGTATATATGATGATACTCTAGCAGGGAACATCGCTGCAGCCTGATAGATCTGGAGTGAGTATTACACTATAATGATCAGTGACAGGTATATATGATGAGTCTCTAGCAGGGAACATCGCTGAAGCCCTGATAGATCAGGAGTGAGTATTACACTATAATGATCAGTGACTGGTATATATGATGAGACTTTAGCAGGGAACATCGCTGCAGCCTGATAGATCTGGAGTGAGTATTACACTATAGTGATCAGTGACAGGTATATATGATGAGACTCTAGCAGGGAACATCGCTGCAGTCCTGATAGATCTGGAGTGAGTATTACACTATAGTGATCAGTGACAGGTATATATGATGAGACTCTAGCAGGGAACATCGCTGCAGCCTGATAGATCTGGGTGAGTATTACACTATAATGATCAGTGACAGGTATATATGATGAGACTCTAGCAGGGAACATCGCTGCAGCCTGATAGATCTGGAGTGAGTATTACACTATAGTGATCAGTGACAGGTATATATGATGAGACTCTAGCAGGGAACATCGCTGCAGCCCTGATAGATCTGGAGTGAGTATTACACTATAATGATCAGTGATAGGTATATATGATGAGACTCTAGCAGGGAACATCGCTGCAGCCCTGATAGATCTGGAGTGAGTATTACACTATAATGATCAGTGACAGGTATATATGATGAGACTCTAGCAGGGAACATCGCTGCAGCCTTGATAGATCAGGAGTGAGTATTACACTATAATGATCAGTGACAGGTATATATGATGAGACTCTAGCAGGGAACATCGCTGCAGCCCTGATAGATCTGGAGTGAGTATTACACTATAATGATCATTGATAGGTATATATGATGAGACTCTAGCAGGGAACATCGCTGCAGCCTTGATAGATCAGGAGTGAGTATTACACTATAGTGATCAGTGACAGGTATATATGATGAGACTCTAGCAGGGAACATCGCTGCAGCCTGATAGATCTGGAGTGAGTATTACACTATAGTGATCAGTGACAGGTATATATGATGAGACTCTAGCAGGGAACATCGCTGCAGCCTTGATAGATCTGGAGTGAGTATTACACTATAGTGATCAGTGACAGGTATATATGATGAGACTCTAGCAGGGAACATCGCTGCAGCCTGATAGATCTGGAGTGAGTATTTAATTACAGGAGACTGAAAACAACCATTTGCTACAATCATTGTGGAAATAGCAAACTGCCACATTTATTGTGGAATATTTCTTTTCCTCTTTCTACAGGGACTCCAAACTATGAAAGTTTATTCATTGTAGCCCTTAATGAGCTGTGTGGGTTTTTCTCAGAGGACGTTGCTATTACAATAAGAACATACACTGTATCTAAAACCATGCTTGCACTAGATGTCTTATTCTTTGGAGATATATGTTACTTATTGGTGGCTTCTAGTGATCAACTCCTGAACCTATTTGCAAAGTATTGATTTGTAACAATGCATACTTGATGTCTTAGTGTTCCATTAGAACTTTGGATACTATGTTGTAAATGACATCCCAGTGTGGCTGACCACAACCATTAAAACCACACTGTGTATCTAATTCTCCTCAACTTTAGACATACAAACTGCCTCACACGCTGAGACATAATATGCAGTTATTTTCTTATCTGGATGTATACTGCATGCCGACCTCTCCACATAAATTACTGAAGTGCCTTAGTGGTCGAAAAATTGTTCTACGACCACTTCTCCATCTATTTTGATATATATATTTTTTCTATTAATAATAAAAAAATTGACATTATTTCTTATATATTTTCACCCGTCGGGTTGTCTCTGCATAGAGACTTGGATTAATAGGATAATGAACTCCCATGTGGGATTAAATATATCTGCCATTTGTTCTTTAGCCTAATTTTTAGACAAAAAACTTAGTTAGGGAAATTGATAACAGTCTACATATTTCTTATTTGATCCAATAAAAGTTAAGTTTTAAAAAAGATATTATCATTATTAGATGAAGAGTGCCCCCACAAAGAGGTTTACTTCGTGGTTCCATGGTTCCTTCCAGGAACAACCCTTTTTGTGATACATTTGTCATTTTACCTCGGGGAGCACCACCAGCAGGGTAATTGAATTTTGACACTTTCGTTTAATTAATTGTTAGATAGCTGGTTTTCACATACATCATAACATTTGAATAGTTAAATTGTATTGTAGGTTGTGCAGGAATACCGCAACTTTTATCATTACATTTTTCACCACTGTTAATCCACCATTGTGCTTGTTCAACTCGTTTTTCTTTATTAACATCTCTGATCATGGGATTTATCCTGTGCAAAGAAAAATGTGGACAATGCAGTCACTCAGTGTATTGTTAAAGACTTACAGTATTACTAAATAAATTAGGGTTGCTGTACAGTATTTTACAGTACCTTGTCTGACCATAACTCCATCTCATTTCTCTCTGCATCCGTGTGATACTGGTACATGAGATGTCCAGATTATGTTCTGAATGAAGAATGCGTCTTATTTGTCCAGCAGTACGCTCGTCATCCGCACAAGTTAATTCTTCAACAATCTTTTTGACTCTCCTACAGTAATACACAGACAAAAATGATTGTACAGTATACAGTAATTACAGAATCTGTTGAGATTGCAATGTCAAGTACAGTACTACAGTAATGTATACTGTATACTGGATGCAGCACTAATCTACAGTAAATAACATCTACTGCAGGGACATGCAGTCAGGGGAGACAGTGCCTCCCCCGTGATTAATGATTAAAATAATACAAATAAGATACTGTATTTATTGTATGATATATATTCTACTATATTTCATACAGTAAGTACTGTATCTTCTTTATTGTACAGTATTCTAATAATTTTAATATATTAGATTAGTTTGGCAAGGCACCAATAACAGTGCCTCCCGTAGAAAATGGGAACAGGGATAGAGTGTGTGTGTGTGTGGGGGGGGGGGGGGGGGGCATTGAGCTTTAAAAGCCCATTGAAAAAACTGAGGAAAGTAGCACAAGTATAAGTGTCTCATTGACGGAGACGGGCTTTCAGCATGATTAGACAGAGTATCCTTTGCTGAATCCGCTGGTCCAATTACCCATATGAGGCGTCAGGACAAGGGAACTGCCAATACTTAGAATAAACTCTTCTCCCTAGTTCATTTCCCCCTGACTCTTTGCCTGCTACTTGTGGTGGGAGCATCCGGCGCCCGGCGATTACCCCTGTGTCCCTGCAGCAGGCAGCACTGTGGAGTGGGAAGAGCGGCACTCCATGGGGTCATTACATGTACTGTAACTTACTCTACAGGAACAGTACATGTAACTGGCACTACTGGAACCGTACATGTAACTGACACTATAGGAGGCATTACGTGTAACTGGCACTTTACTGGGGGATTACGCGTAACTGGCACTACAGTATACTGGGGGCATTACGTGTAACTGGCACTATACTGGTGGCATTATGTGTAACTGGGACATTACGTGTAACTGGCACTATACTGGGGCATTATGCGTAACTGGCACTACAGTATACTGGGGGCATTACGTGTAACTGGCACTATACTGGGGGCATTACTTGTAAGGAGCACTACTGTGTTCATTATGTGTAAGGCTGCCAATTGTGTGTGTAGTGGGATGATAATATGGTATACTGTATATATTTATAGTTTAATGACATAATACTATATAGTTGCAAGGCCACACCCACTTTTCTAGAACCACGCACACTTTCAACTCACACATTGGGGAGAGGGGAGGGCGCTTCAAAAGATCTCACTCAAAGTACTAGTAGGCCTGGAGTTGTCTGGGTACTTTGGGGTCTGTCCTTTGAACACAGTATACTGTATACAAAGTGGCAGCAGTATCAGCCCACCCCCATGTACTCTAATGTACTGTATCTGCTGTTCCTAAAAAGTAAGCTGAGGTTTGCGTACTTGGTCTGCTGGGGATGTACTGGAGAAGCCAGTGCCTCTCCAGCCATTGACCTCACCACATGTCACTGATCTACTGTACAATGAATCTGTAAAGTACAGTACTGTATGTACAGTCTTCTACTGTACTTACCATGTGCATTTAGAAGGAGTTCTATATCTGTGGCACATCCTCATAAAAGCATGATTGCGCACAGTCTGTAAATGAACTACAACACCACTTTCTTACAGCCAAGCCTGGATCTGTCATGGTGTCTTGTTTTCTTTTTTCATCTTAGCAATTATTTGGCTCATAGATTTGCTGATTTTTACCCGCATGTTTCACGGCAGGAACTCTGGAGACAAGATAATGTACTGTAAATACTGACCTGTACTGTAATTTTTTGCACTCCATTATATAAAGTTTTTTTTACAATATACTGTACAGTACAGTACAGAACTGTGTACAGTATTAAGGATGTTAAAACAATTCAATTGCCCCTCGTGATGTCTGCAAATCGGTGTTGCAGCTTCCTGCACACAGCGCAAAAATGTCTACTTGCGGCACTGCAAATTACTGTACATACAGTAGATGTGCATCTATAGACATGGCTGGTGTACAAGGAAGGAATATACGGACATATGGTAGGAGTGCAGGGCTTAGCTTCTGTAACAGGAGAGAAGACAGGCTTGTTTGGGGACAAAGCAGATATTTTGTCTTCCTATGAGCCTTCACATGGCTTGCTGCTTAGGACCTGCTAGGGTCGGTAACGGCTCTTGCCAGGGGTAAGCAGGCTTTTTGCCCAGGGGTGCCGCCGCCGTGGCAAGAGCCACTACTCCTGACCCCCTCTCCCTGGCTGCAGCAGTCACCGTGGGCTGTGTGGATGCCCACTGCATCCTTCATCACTGACTCACTGACTTAATACAGAGGGCACTGCTACAGGGGGAACAGCTACTGGAGGCAAATCAACTGGGGGCACAGCTACTGAGGGCACAGCTACAAGGGGCACAACTACAGGGGGCACTACAACATGGGACACATACTGGGGGGCACAGCTACTGGGGGCACAACTACTTAGGGCACAACTACAGGGGGCACAACTACATGGGCAACATACTGGGGGCGCTGCTATGGGGGGAACAGCTACTGGGGGCACAGCTACTGAGGGCACAGCTACAAGGGGCACTACTACAGTGGGCACATACTGGGGCACTGCTAAAGGGGGGACAGCTACTGGGGGTAAATCAACTGGGAACACTGCTACTGTAGGCACAGCTACAAGGGGCACTACTACAGGGGGCACTACAACATGGAACACATACTGGGGGCACAGCTACTGGGTAGCACAACTACTAGGGGCACAACTACATGGGCAACATACTGGGGGCACTGCTACAGGGAGAACAGCTACAGGGGGCAAATCAACTGGGGGCACAGGTGCAAGGGGCACAGCTACTGGGGGCACTACTACATAGGGCACTACTACAGGAGGCACTACTAGAGGGGGCACAACCAATGGGGGCAAATATACTGGGGGCACAGCTGCAGGGGGCACAGACACAAGGGGCACACACACAGGGGCACAGCTGCTGGTGGTACAGCTACTGGGGGCACGACTACTGGTGGCACAATTACAGGGGGATAGCTGTGGCCATGCCCCTTCCCTTTGAAAAAGCCACGCCCCTATTTTTTGGTGCACGCCATAGGCGCACACCAACTCTATTTGACCTGGGGGGTGCCACTGGAAACCTCTGCCATGGGCACCACAAGGTCTAGAACCGGTCCTGGCTAGGGAGAACAGCAAATGACAGTACATTGACATGGCCGCTCGCTGCACAAATCAAGGGGCTAGTTTATACAGTAGGCAAACTTCTGCCCCCAGGAGTGTGTGCAACACAGCACATACCGTCTACAGTCATTACCACTAGGGTGTATGACAAATGACAGTACATACATTAAACGTACGTCCATAGACATGGGTGGAGTACAAGGCCAGGGGCTAGGTACTGTAACAATACATGGATATACTGCATACCTCCCAACAGGTATTCGTTTGGATGGGCGGGCATGTTAAGGTCGACCACTACTGGCCAACATTGACTTGGTTGACATGGACAACACATGACAGGTCTACACATGAAAAGGTCGATGTGTTTTTGTTGTTGTTGTTAATTAGATTTGTTACTTTTCCATACTTTAACATCCACGTGGACTATGATTGGGAATAGTAACCTGTGCCAAGCACAGCGGCAGCGGAGCAAGCTACCTCGCCTGCAGCATTGCGAGCGAAATGAGCCATGCAAGGTAACACGGTACACTAATTGGGGTTCCTGGTCATGTTACGGAAAAAAATGACACCAAAAACACAGTTCAAAATTCCATGTCAACCTTAACATGTGTCGACCACTTTCATGTGTTGACTATTTTTCCATGTTGACCATGTCAATGTTGACCAATAGTGGCCGACCTAATGACTGTAGACCTTAACATCGTCAACCATTCAAACCAGAACCCTCCCAACATGACCCTCTCCAGTAGGGACAGAATGCTGTGTTCCTGGACTTCCCTCTTAATTAATGATCGCCATCACCTGTGGTGAAACACCTTCATATTCAAATAACTACTCTGTAGTTCACAGTGACACACCAATTAACTGTATTGCATAAAAAAATAAAGAAATAAAGAAATAAAAACATTGTATTGAATCTGACAAGCGTGGCAGAAAAGCAATAGAGACCATCTGGAAGTCATATTAATGAGATAGGGACCCAGGGATAGTAGCACAGTGCATTACATATTTCTGGCCATTTCATAGCAACTGAACCTCAAATGCTTTCTGAGATATTAATGCTGTTTATGCTAATACAATCCAGGATTTTGTACCCAATGTAACAACAAAATGAATTGAGTGAACAGGGCGGCAGCATGGCATTGTATTTTGTAGAAACTAACATATTTTATATAAAGGGAAGTAGTAACACACCAAACAGATTTTTTGCATTAAAAAATAATAAAAAAAAACATTAAAAAATAATGATAATTGTACGCGCCACTGGGTATCAAACCCGGGATGCACGCATTGCAGGCGTACACTGTATTCATTATGCCACAGCCAAACATGGTCAAAATAGGCCCTCCGTGTGTATATGTGTGGTGTTTTATCTGATTTGCGTAAAAAAACACTGTATTGAATCCGACAAGTGTGGCAGAAAAGCAATGGAGATAATCTGGAAGTCATATTAATGAGATAGGGACCCAGTGGCACACTGCATTACATATTTCTGGCCATTTCATTGCAACTGAACCTCAAATGCTTTCCGAGATATTAATGCTGTTTATGATAATACAATCCAGGTATTTGTACCCAATGTAAAGACAAAATGAATTGAGTGAAAAGGGCAGCAGCGTGGCATTGTATTTTGTAGAAGCAGACTTTTTTTATATATAAAGGGAAGTAGCAACACACTAAATAGCATTATTGCATAAAAAAAATACAATTAAAAAATAATAATAATTGCGCAATCCACTGGGTATCAAACCCGTGATGAACACATTGCAGGCAAACAATGTAATCATTATGCGACAACCAACCATGGTCAAAGTAGGCCCCCCGTGTGTATATGTGATGTGTTTTATCTGATTTGCATTAAAAAACACCATATTGAATCCAACAAGCATGGCGGAAAAGCAATTGGAGACCATCTGGAAGTCATATTAATGAGATAGGGACCCAGTGGCACAGTGCATTACATATTTCAGGCCATTTCATAGCAACTGAACCTCAGATGCTTTCCGAGATATTAATGCTTTTTATGCGAATATAATCCAGGATTTTGCACCCAATGTGACAACAAAATAAATTGAGTGAACAGGGCGGTGGCATGGCATTGTATTTTGTAGAAGTTGACTTTTTATATAAAGGGAAGTAGCAACACACAAAATAGCTTTTTTGCATTAAAAAGTAATAAATAAATACATTAAAAAATTATAATTGTGCACCCCGCTCGGTATCGAACCCAGGATGCACACATTGCAGGCGGACACTGTATTCATTAAGCCATTGTAACGACAAAATGAATTGAGTGAACAGGGCGGCATCGTTGCATTGTATTTTGTGGAAGCAGACTTTTTTATATAAAGGGAAGTAGCAACACACTAAAAATATTTATTGATTTAAAATAATAAATTACTACTTTAAAAAAAAAAAAGATAATTGAGTGCCCTGTTAGGTATCGAACCCGGGATGCACGCATTGCAGGTGGACACTGTTTTCATTATGCCACAGCCAACCATGGTCAAAGTAGGTCCTCCGGGTGTGTATGTGATGTGTTTTATCTGATTTGCATAAAAAAACACCTTATTGAATCCGTTAAGCATGGCGGAAAAGCAATGGAGACCATCTGGAAGTATTTCTGGCAATTTCATAGCAAATGAACCTCAAATGCTTTCCGTCATACCAATGTTGTTTATGCTAATAACATCCATGATTTTGTACCTAATGTAATGACAAAATGAATTGAGTGAACAGGGCAGCAGTGTGGCATTGTATTTTGTGGAAAGGAATTTTTTTATAAAAGGAATTGATTAATGCTTCTTTATTGACACAATAAATGTCAGCCAATCAGCAGGCGGCGCTAGGAAGGGTTCATTGGCAATTTGAGGCATGCGCTGTACATTTTAGGAAAAGCAACATCTGGTGAACTGAAAGCAGAATGCACGTTACACTTATAACGTGATGTTTCAATTATAACGCAACTTATAATGGGAGTTATAGTGCAAGGAGTCGGCTCGAGTTGCATGGCGCCCGCTACGCGGAATGCAGCAATGATATATGAGGACACATCTGTATCTCTGCTTCCCCATCTCTCCCTCCTAAGGCTACCATCACTAAGCAGAACATTGAGGCTATTGACACCTCATCCCTATACTCCCTGTTCGACTCACTTCTCTCTACTATTCTCTCTCACACATGCCCTAAACAAGCCACATCCCTATACAATGCATCTCTTACTTCTGCTCTTGACTCTGTCGCTCCACCAACCAGTATTCACCCTCGCAGATCAACACCTAAACCCTGGCACACCAAATGCACCAGATAACTTAAAAAATGTTCACGTACTGCCGAGCGACAGTGGAAGAAATTACGCTTTACGGCAGGCTTCCTCCGTTTCAAATTCATGATCTCATCCTTCAGTGCGGACCTTTCCCTCTCTAAGCAATCCTACTTCAAAATTCTCATTTCTACCCAGTCTTCCAACCCACGGCGCCTCTTTGCCACTGTCAACTCCCTCCTTTGCCCACTACCATCTCCTCTCCCTTCCTCATTGTCTGCTCTTGACTTTTCCACTTATTTTACATCCAAGATTGACTCCATACATCAGGACATCACATCTCACCAGACCAGCAACTAGCCACCACCCATCCCTTGTCACGCCTTCCCTTCCCTCACACCAACTCTGACATCTTTCTCGAATGTATCTGTTGAGGAGGGCATGACCCTCATCCGTTCCTCCCCCCACACCACCTCCCCACTCTACCCTATACCGTTCCACCTCCTCTCTCCTTCTGCCTGTTCCCATCTTGCCCACCTTCTCAATCTCTCCCTCTCATCAGGCACTGTCCCCTCTGCATTCAAGCCTGCACTCATCTCCTCTATTCCTAAAAAGCCTACCCTAGATTCAAACACTCTATCCAACTATCAACCCATCTCCTCCCTTTTGCCTCCAAACTCTTTGAGACTATTGTCTATAAGCACCTCACTGCCTTTCTTTCCTCCCACTCACTGCTTGACCCATTCCAGTCTGGTTTCCATTTTCTCCACTCCACTAAAACTGCCGAAACTGCCCTCACAAAAGTGTGCAATGACCTCCATGCAGCCAAATCTAAGGACCATTACTCTATGCTTATTCTTCTTGACCTCTCTGCTGCTTTTGACACTGTGTAACACCCTCTCCTTCTGAAAATCCTTCACTCCCTTGGTCTGCATGATACTTCCCTCTCCTGGCTGTCCTCCTACCTCTATGATCGTTCCTTCTCTGTATCCTCTCATGACACTACCTCCCCCCCACTTCCACTAACTGTCCCCCCAAGTTTCTGTTCTTAATCCTCTTTTTCTCTCTATTTGTCCTCTTTATGTGAACTTATTAGTTCCTTTAACTTCCAATATCACCTCTATGCTGATGACACTCACATCTACCTTTCCTCCCCTGATTTCTCCCCAGCTCTCTTCACTCATACCTCCAACTTTCTCTCTGCTATCTCTTCTGGGTTGTCCCAGCGCTTTCTTAAACTCAACATGTCCAAGACTGAGCTGATCATCTTCCCACCCTCCCGCACAACCTCACCTCCCACAATCTCATTATCCATTGATGGCACAACTATCTCCTCTAGCCCCCAAGTACACTGTCTTTGTGTAATCCTTGACTCCTCCCTCTCCTTCAATCCACACATTCAGCAACTATCACAAACTTGTCATTTTCATCTCAAAAACATTTCCAGGATCAGACCCTTTCTCACCCAGGATGCCACCAAGACCATTGACCACTCACTGATTATTTCCAGACTGGATTACTGTAATCTCCTCCTAACTTGCCTCCCTGACAATTACCTCTCTCCACTCCAATGTATCCTCAGTACTGCAGCCCAGCTCATCTTCCTCACCAAATACACTCTGTCCACCCCCCTCTCCTACAAGCCCTTTGCTGGCTCCCCTTCCCTTTCAGATTACAATTCAAACTTCTCACATTCACTTACAAAGCACTCACCCACTCCTCTCCCATTTACATCTCTGACCTTATCTCCATTTACTCTCCCACCCGTCTTATTCGCTCTGGTAATGCATGCATACTCTCCTGCTGACGGATTACTTCCTCCCACTCCAACCTCCAAGATTTTTCATGTCCTGCTCCCTTACTCTGGAATTCTCTACCTCTTCCACTCAGACTCTCCACCTTTCATCCTAACCCTCTGTCCCATGCTCGGTCTACCCCATCTGTGTCACCCCTGTCTGTCTACCCCTCCCCTCAGAATGTAAGCTCTCACGAGCAGGGCCCTCTTCCCTCATGTGTTATCCTTTTACTTTAATAATCCTCAACTGCCCAAATCCTGCAGTCTTTTGCCACCTGATACTTATTCCAGTGTCATCTGCTGATGTAGCTGTATTTATTTACCCTGTACTTGTCCTATATTGTCATCAACTCTAAGTTGCTGTTTTCCTGTTTTGATTATGTGCATATGTACTCTGTAATTGGGCGCTGTGAAACCCTTGTGGCACCATATAAATAAAGGATGATAATAATAATAATAATAATAATAATAATAATAATAATAAAAAAGTTCTGATATTTTGTCCATTATAAAAGAAAAGATCCTCTCAGTTTAATAATGTTCATTTGTTTTCTTTTAGATAAATATAATTTATACTGCAGTCAAAAGTATTGAAAAAATAATGTGATAAAATATATGGCTGAATTATGGTTAAAATGACATTCTGTAAATGATGTATCAATTCCAAATAGATTTGTAACAAAAGAAATCCATATTGGTGCACAAAAATATTATCTGAAATAGTATTTAAGACATAACTTTTATCAATATTTGTATAGAAATTAGATCATATTTAACAATATTTATGTTTAAAAGTGAAATAGAAATAATTTCAAGAAGTGAAAATAAAAAATAAAGATGTGTTTAACACCTGAGAGTCATCCACAGGTGTTTGTCTGTTTGCTTATAGTTCATAATTGGGGATGTACTGTAGTTAATATCCCGCTGGTGTTCAGATCCTGATGCCAGAATCCCAACATCCGGGAATGCCGTCAGCTCTCGCCAGGGCTATTCCCACTTCCCAAGGGGACTTGTAGTGCTCGCCCTGTTGTCGGCATTCTGGCGGGTGGGATGCTGCTATCGGGATATTTACAGCCAACATAGCATCTGCCGGTATTACATATCCATCCCTATAATTGTACAGTACAGTATATAACATATATTGCAGATCTCAATATAACTTTTTCTTATTTGCTAACCCAACTAATTGCCACTATTTATATTTTTATTATTTTTGTTTTTTAAATATGTATATCTATATATTCCAGAGATTCCCCTTTATTATTTTCTTCTTTATTTAAGGTAAGGACGCTGGTACATTATTCAGAAATCTCATATTCTCAGATACATTGAGACAGTATAATATTGCGGCAGTTACTCTTTGCTGCTGTTTCTTTTTCATGTTAAAATACCAGAGATACCAGAATGTTTTGAGCTTGGGGGGCTTAGAAAATAAATAATTTTGCTGCTCCTCTCATCCCCCCATTCCACAACAACCATGCATAGAATCAATTACCTCTGGATCCCCGTGGGCAGCTTCTCCTTTAAAAGCAGTCTGCTGCTGCATGTTCTGTCCTAGCCGGCTGTCTCTCACTGATGCAATACTAGGAGTAACGTGGCCATGCTGAACCACAGACATGCCTCCTCCCAGTAATGTATCAGTGATAGACAGCCGGCTAGGACAGAACATGTGCCATTGCATGCTGCAGCAGCAGTCTGCTTGTAAAGGAGGAGTCGCCCATGGGGATCCAAAGGTAAGCACTCCCCCTCAACCGCGCCTGTTCCTCTGTCAATTTTTGGGGAGTCAAGCTGCCACCCTGCCCCCACACCCACTTTCCGACACCTCTACATAATAAACTTAGTTTGCTGCACATTGTTGCTTTATATATATATCTTATCTTCTCAGTAATGGTTACACAGATAGTAGTGAGTGATCTTCTACCACCAGTGGATAATATAGTTATGGAGATTGACCACATTTAATGTAGACTAAGAGAACAATGTTGCAGTGTGTAAATAGGCATTAATGTCTGTGGCAATAATCCTGTGTGTTACTCTGTTGTTTGCTCAGCGGCCGGGAGATTGTGTAGTTATTATTTATACTAGGAAATCCGGTTACATCAGAGTAACACTGCAGTTCTGTAACAGTAATAATGGGGCATTTCTCCCTCTAACAATGAAACTATGGTTCCTTATACCTGTGTATGTTATATCTGTGGTAATGACACATAATCATTATAATGTGTGTTAGTATAATTATTATCAGCAGATAGTGTGGGTGATAACTAAGATGTCAGGTTTATATTCTGCATGTCAGTCACGTCACACTTGTAATATCATGGTTATTTATGCTACAGTATGTGTAACTAGATAATGAGTGGCACTCTCCTATAGGAGATGTAATCAAAAATAATTGTCATGATTTGAAAAAGTAATACATAGTATTGATCAAGAAAAGAAGTATTCCTTGGTTAGGGCACACGGAGACTAATACACCTGGAATTACTATAAGTCATCATCCCTTAACTCACAGGGGTTTGTTGGCTATGGTGATTAACATTACTGCATAGTCATTCATTTATTGATGGTTATGTAACAACGGTTACAGTCTGTGAGCTATTACATGTATGTATGGTTACATCCAGTTACTGATATACATGACCTATATATAAGCTAGATTCTTACATATTATGCATAGAGAGGGAGTTCACTTCTGTGATTGCCACATAATACTTATATTATCAGGAGTGATACTATTTTATGTATATGTTTGTGGCACATGTGAAATTAATTTACATTACGTTTACATCTCTCCCATATTAGAGATCAGCCATTGAACACATGCTGTAAATAACGATATATGTGGGACAACTAATCCCGATACCGATTGTAGCCTTGCTGAAGAGCATATAAATTACTATTTCCCCTAGTTTTATGAGGCAGCACTTTTGGATACTCTCTAACATCCACTCATTATTAAAATCAGAGTGCTGTATAACTATTCACTTACTAACGGTAGTGTAATAACGGGCAGCGCCTGCAGCTCACCATATGTACAGTATGTACTGGCACGTTTGCAATTTATATTAATAATATTATAGAACTAGATCCCGACACACCCTATATATTGAGTGATCTAGTTCAGTGATTGTTATATGGCATCCGTTACATTGTATATACGGATACCTGTGCCAGCACAATATTATTATCCGATTCTTGAGAAATTGGTTATTGAAGTGTCATGTGATAATATAAGGGACACACAGGATTAACTAGTGAATAAAGAGGCATGTACATATTGATATCATTTGACTGCCGACACTGGTAATAAAGTATAATTCATGAATTTTAGTAGCTCCTTATGATCAACACTGTACTTTTTGATGTTATAATCTAAATACATAAGGATATATGAGCTGATTTACAAATAATCGATTAGGGGATTATATATTCTGATTGATATCTAATAAAAAATACAACTATGACTCTGCCTAATACTGTAATAATTATTATAGATAATAGATATGTCTGTTAAATATTCAGATTATTGGTGATGCGCACACCATTGAATATGCTATTCTGCTGAAATTTCATTTAGATAACTAATTTATTGGATTTATTCCACAATCAATGTTCAGCAGATAATTAATAACACTCATATTTTTGAATGACTTTCAAAATACAAGAATATTATGGTAGTCAATAAATGTTGATACATATCCCAACTTGGGAGAAATAATACCAGCATACCAATACAGTGATCTAGCTTTTTATTTATTTTCATTCATTTTTCACTTTATTAACACAATTTTCTTTTTCACTTTCACATATTTTGCTTGCTGTTAACGATTCTTCAATAAAAGTTATATTTTACAATAATGGTCATCTACCTAAGGGATGATGACTTATAGTAATTCCAGATGTATTAGTCTCCGTGTGCCCTAACCATGGAATACTTTTTTTCTTGATCAATACTATGTGCTAAACTTTATTCCTAGGAGCACCCCCTCCCCCCCACAGATATATTGTATTATTTATATAGAAAATAATTTTCCTCATATGGGGTAGAGACAACTATACACAACATATTTAGTTTATTATATTATGTGTCTGTGCGATCCATTATATCTTTCTCACTTTGAAAAAGTAATACTGCAGTCTTTAATTAGATAGTCATCTCTAAAGCAACAAGCCCACTGTCACATCTGAAGTCTGGATTTGGCTTGAACAGGCGTTTGTGGGCAGAGCTAGCTAAGCAGCAGTGTGCGTGAAGTAAGGAGGCTTTAACCAGGCTTTGCACATGGAACTGGAAATTAAGCAGATACTAAAGATATAATTTGAAGAATCAATTGTGTTTTAGCATGAGCCCAAAGATAAATGTAACCTGAGCAAAACTTTATTAAAACTGATACTGTAGATCACTGATGATTCTGAGAGAATAAAATAAAACTTGAAATGTTAGCCGGAATGGATCCAGAATAATGACGGGAATATATTTGGAACACTGGATGAGGTAATACTGGAACTAACTGAAGTGTTGACCGGGCTGGATAAGGAATGATGACACAGGAAAGTCCCAGAGAGATGAATGTGTAATAGCAGATGCACTTGGTACTTGAAAATCACCATACGGGAACTGGATCAGAGCCAACACTGAATATGTAAGAGCTCCGCACAGAACTGTTACTTCCTGAGAAGAGCACAAGGGGAAACCGTGAAAGCACGGCACAAGACTCTCCTGGGTGGGAGCAATCTTATAAACCTAAAGTTTATGATCTGGATATTGTAGACCTCAGGGATCTGTTGCTGTAAAGATTAACTTTTAATTAGTTGTTACCATATAAAATTGGAGTAGAAGGTGCTCCAAGAGTATTAACAGGCGAAATATAGACACAAAAACAATTTGTCACAAAAAATGTGAATAAAAGATACAGTTCAAAAGTGCAAATTAATATAATTAGCCCAGAGACAGAATCTCTTGTTCATAAATTGATATGTGGTATTGAGCTGGCATCCACGTGAAGAAAGGCAAACAAGGCCGCTGCGGTGTATCGGGGATTCTGCTGCCCCACATCTGCATCAGCATTGAACATGGGGTGAGAGATCCTTAATCACACCAGCCAATAGAAATTCAAAGAAATTATCAGGCTTTAGTGCAGCTGATGAGAGAACCACTGACACACCAATATCCCTGACAATGAAATACAAAAGATAGGTGATGGTACTGTATATTATTGTGGAGTGCTATCTATCATGTTGCACATCATTTATAGCTTATATTATTGCTTAACCACAGATGATGATATGGTAGTGTGAGGAATTGTTACCACAACACTGGTAATTGGAAGCTATATGATACTTTTATCCACAAAGTATCTATTGTATTCCAATGTACTCTTGGGGCTGGCTGTGGTCGGGGAAAGTCAAGGAGAGTCACCTCCACCATCCTGGAGCCACTGCAAATCCAGCTAACATGAACACGTCTTTCCTGATGAGAGTACCCATTATAGTAGAGTTACTTACTGCAGAGAGAATGGGGGATTACTGAGGTACAGAGGTGAATGGGGGTCACTGAGTGAGAGAGGGAAATGTGGGGGGATGATTTCTGAGAGATGTGAATGTGTGTTGGGGGTGTAATTGAGAAACAGAGGGGAATGTAGGGGTCAGTGAGAGATTGAAGAATGGAGGGGATCACTGAGAGACAGAGTGGGGTGTGTGTGGGGGTCACAGAGACAGAAAGAAATGTGACAGGGGTAAGCATATTTGTGTTTGAGTCTATTGGGGGGAACTTTTGTTAGTACTGGGCCCCACAATTTATGATGGCAGCACTTTCTGCCTATTGTCCTGCTGCCTTTGAGTCTTTTCATCCAATATGTTAGACAGATGGGGATCAAAGATTACAGGTTTATAAAATTGTTTAAGTGGGTATCAGCATGTGGTTTGGAATTCCAATCATAAGTGAACTAAAAAGTAAAGTCATATTGTAAATGTGCTTGTACAGTTGTGTGTTCAGCTTTATATAGAACTACAGATGTGATCTTTTTAGTTGTTGCTGTGGTACAACTTGTAGCATAGTGGGAGTTTTCTTACACCTGCATTTGCTATGCATCAGCAGTGAATGGGGTCAAGGTGGCTGCGGGGGGGGGGGGGGGGACACGACATGCTGCAATGCCTATGTATCATTGCAGCACTGATATATGCAGGAAAACTGGGACAAGACACATCTGTATGGGCCTGATCAGAGGTGCTCTCATTTCTTGCATTGCTGCAATAACATAATAACATAGTTAATGAGGTTGAAAATAGGCAAAATGCCCAACGGGTTCAACCTGTATTCTGTATTAAGTAGTGCACATTCTAATGCACCAGCCGAAATAATGGTTTCGTACCCATAGACAACTATATTTCGTATCACTCCCATATACATAATGCCAATAAATTAAATGCTATAGCCTTGTATACGTTTTTCAGCTAGAAAACTGTCCAATCCACTTTTAAATGTATTTACAGAGTCTTCCCCAGCAGGGAGTTCCATATCCACATTTCCCTTACGATGAAGAACCCTTTCCTACGTTTTGTACGGAATTTTCTCTCCTCTAGCCTCAGCGAGTGCCCACGTGTCCTATACAGAAATCTATTAATAAACAACTCCCTTGCTAACTCTTTGTATTGACCCTTTACATAATTGAAGATATTAATAATGCAATATTCCAGGTGCGGACATACCAATGATTTATACAGAGGCAGGATTACATCCTCGTCCCTTTTCTCAATACTCAGTTTTATGCACGCAAGCACCTTACTTGCCTTCTTTGCTGCATTCTGACATTGTGTACTGCTATTAAGCCTATTATGTATGAGCACCCCCAAATCTTTTTCCACTAATGCTACCCCTATATTTTCCCCATTAAGAGTGTAGGATGCAAGTTTGTTTTTAATCCCAAAGTGCATAACTTTGCATTTTTTCAATATTGAACCTCAATCCCTATTTAAAAGCCAAGGTTTCAAATTCAAGTAAGTCATTCAGTAGAGACTACAGATCGATTTCTGAATTAATTACCTTACACAGTTCAGTATCATCTTCAAAGATTGACACTGTGATTCCCAAGCCTATTCCTAGATCATTAATAAATATATTGAACAGTAGCGGGCCAAGTATGGACACTTGTGGTATTCTGCTGACTACTGGTGGCCTGCTGGAGAACATCCCATTGACCACTACTCATTGTACCCTGTTATCCAGCCAATTACCTATCTATGTGCAAATAGTATTTCCTAGGCCAAGTTCCCTTAATTTGATGATAAGTCTCCTGTGAGGCACTGTATCGAAGGCTTTTGCAAAATCTAAAAAGACCACATCCACTGCTTTGCCCTAGTCAAGATTATCGCTCACTTCCTCGTAGAAGCTAATTAAGTTAGTTAGACTCGATATGTCCCTCACAAACCCATGCTGACTCCTGCTAATAAACTTAGTATTCCGCAGATAATCCTCTATGCTATCCATCAAAATTCCTTCCAATATTTTACTCATTATAGAGGTTATACTAACTGGTCGATAGTTCCCTGAATGATTTTTAGATCCCTTTTTAAATAATGGCAATAACTCACAGATTCTCAGTTTAAACATTTAAGTATTTCTGTACAATGGACTAAACCAGCCCAGTCATGCAGACTATCCTTATCTGTCTGATCATTGCTCAACTGCCCTGGTGGATCCAATCTCTCCATCATTCATGCACCGATAACTCCTCAAGCAGCCACTGCCTGGCACAGTTTCTTCCTTGTAACTTTTATAAGAAATGGCCACTGTGTCTGTGGTGCCGTGAAAGAGATTCCATCTGCATGCTGATACTGTACATGCCATTACAGTCCCATAACAAGCCCATGCCACCTACTCTTTAACAAAGACTGTGGATCATCTCCGAGTCTCCAGCAAGAATTGCCAATGGTTCACAGAAGCCAACACAAGTTATAGCGATGTTGAAACTGATTCTGAGTTGGGAGAAAAGAAAAAAAAAAGAACAAGAAGCTGTTAACCTAGATAACCCATGTTGCAATGCAAGGGGTGCAAATTATTTATGTATTTATTTATTTTGCATGCAGTCTACTGGCTGATTCTGCATGTCCCCAAAAATGATGGATAACTTTATTATAACACTTCATTTTAGATCTGAGTTTGAACACATCCCACCCAAAATCTACATCTCTCTACACAACATCAGTATTCCCCTCCTGCAGTACAGCATGGTTCCCCAAGGTGCACAGACACTTGCTATATTTGGCTTTACTGCCACCTCAGACTCAGCTCCATTATACACAAATACAAATGCCATTGCACTGAGGTTCACTTTGAGGATTTCTTCTGGACTGTGCATGCATAGTTTGTCAGTTATTACTCTTAACATCCATTCTCTACCTTGAAATAAGACCCTATATTTGTAGACATATCAGTGCCCTATGCTGTCACAAGAGGGGTATTTGGAGGTGAATGCTATTGCTGCAAATTTGCAAATGGACGATTTATATCCATCTGTACGAACACAGGAAAGAAGAGAAAGTAAAAGACTCTTGTTAGGGAGCACTCTAATACAGACAGACTGGTGTGGTCAAATACCAATAACTGGATAAAAGTAAAATGCTTTAATAATTTCTAATTAAAAATATTAATGAGTTCAAATAATGCCGATATGTGTTAATCAATAACTGCGAAAATATAGAGAAAAAATATATATAGAGCTATATAATTTATAGTACAAATACTATCATTTAGGCCAAGGTGGCTATATCTGTGGTCACATATTGATCACAATGTGATACATTGTATATACCCACCTTGGCCTACATGATAGTATTTGTACTATAAATTATATAGATATATATATTTTTTCTCTATATTTTCGCAGTGTTATTGATTAACACATATCGGCATTAATTGAACTCCTTATTAATATTTTTAATTAGAAATGATTAAAGCATTTTACTTTTATCCAGTTATTGGTATTTGACCACACCAGTCTGTCTGTATTAGAGTGCTCCCTAACAAGAGTCTTCTACTTTCTCTTTCCTTTGTTCATATTGATACTCTCTGACTCAAGGGAGCACCACTGATGGTAACCAGATATACATGATACAGAGGACCACAGTATCGTATGTGTATGGCTTTCCAATTGAAGAGCTAATCCTTGGATACAATATCAGTCTTACAGACAACAACCACGATACATATACAAATATCTTCAACCTGTGCGGTTTCCACTATTGTTCTTTGTTAAACCTATATCCATCTGTGCGAGCAATGTGTTTGTATTGCACTTGTGTGAGCTTACACTACACAATTGCATCTTTAAATGATGGGTGTTGAGGGGAAGCAATGCGGTGTTAGCAGGGAGTGGTGTAAGTAATGCAGGCATGTGATGGGCATTTTTGGGGCAGCCTGATGACATCTCTTGTTTCCTGTGATGGGGAACATGGTGCCAGACATCCTGCATATGTAGCCTGGCCACCTCTATTTCAGGATTCTCTGATGCGATCACAATTTAAACGTGATTGCAATGGAGGGTGGCACTACATAAGCTGGGCGGCCTTGCCCTGTGCTAGGCGTCCCCCAGCATTCTATATGATCAGTAGCAGTTTTTGCTATTTTTGAACAAACTGCTACCAACTTGGAATAATCCCAAATGTTACTTCTTTTCCTGGTGAGGTGTCAGCTAGGATACAATGATAGAATTTAGTACAGTATTAAATACATGTATACCCATTTCAATAAAATATCTTATGATGCAACTGTGTTTATTTAAATAATGTTCAGGTAGCAAATAAATATGTATATATTCTTACTGCATGCAATTCTTTATAACTTGTTCTTCCCCAGCATCAATTTTCTGGAGTTCAGTTCAGGTTTTATAAGCATAATGTAGAGTTTGGGGGAAAATATACAGCTCAGAACTCCAGCACATGATGTCAGTATAGCGAATATCTCCATAGCCACCATGTATTTCCCTTTGGTGCTCAGATAGGCCGGGATCATTGCAATCCAGACACTGCAGAACACCAGCATGCTGAAGGTTATGTACTTGGCCTCATTAAAGCTGTCCGGTAATGTCCTCACCATGAAAGCCAGAACAAAGCTCACAGCCACCAGGATCCACACGTAACCCAACATAGAGTAAAACCCAATCACTGACCCCTCATTACACTGAATGATGATCATTCCCTTATATGAGTGATGGTAATACTCCAGGTAGGGAGAAGAAACAGACAGCCAGATACCACATATCAGAACTTGGACAGAGGAGCCCACAATGACCACATAATTAGACACTTTGAGTGTGACCCACTTCCTCCAGGGACTGCCAGATTTGGTGGCTTTGAAAGCAACGCAGACAGTGACAGTCTTGGCCAGTACAGAAGAGACAGCTGTGGAGAAGAAGATCCCAAATGACATCTGTCTCAGCCTGCAGGTTATATCCACCGGCCGACCAAGGAACAAGAACACACAGAGGAAGCTCAGCAAGATGGAAACCAGGAGAATGAAGCTTACAGCCCGATTATTGGCTTTCACAATTGGAGTGTTCCAGTAATAAATAAAGTTCCCTAATACAAATAATGTTATGGCGGAGAAAGATGAAGCTGTTCCTGCAGATAGTTGCACCACAATGTCCTGTTCATAGGACAGAAAGTCATATTTTTTTGGAACGCATCTCACTTTTCTCTCATCCGGCCACTCTTCATCAGGACATCTATGGCAGATCTCTCCATCTAAAATGTAATATAAATAACATATATTATATGTGTAGACTATAGTTTGTTTCCTGCACATAATAAATGAAAATGTACACATAGAATTACTTCAATTCTAATAAAAATATGAGTCTGAAGTGTTCTTGAATGACATGTTTTATGTGGTGGACAACCCATTGAGCTGATTTCGAGTACTGTATAACCAACATACATATAGTAAATCTCTGAAAGAGATGGGCAGAAAGTATTGGAGATTAATATAATAGGGTGTGAGTTCTACAAATGTGCTCTAAACTCACACATTTTACAGAACTTGCAAAAGGTATATTTTAAGATCCAGCACAGGGTCTTGGACCAATTCTAGTTTTAAAAATATTTTGAACCCCTGATTGTTTTCTTCATATTTTTTTTAAAAAGGACAGTCCAAAATCCTTGTGCTTGTTTTTAAAATGCAGGGGGGCCTCACACATATTGCCCCTTTATTTTTGTTTCAG
Organism: Pseudophryne corroboree; assembly: GCF_028390025.1. NCBI lineage: Eukaryota > Metazoa > Chordata > Amphibia > Anura > Myobatrachidae > Pseudophryne > Pseudophryne corroboree. Next base: position 43,122 of record NW_026968242.1, on the reverse strand, counting down.
GACAAGCTCCAAGAGCGAGAGTGATTTTGGAGGGGGACTCCAAGTTTTTTTTTTTTAGCAGCTTGTTTAACCTTTTCCAGACAGAAGAAAGCATGGATCTAAGTGATATGTGCGTGCTTCTATACTACTCGCATTACAAGGTGCAAGGATAACAAGTAAAAGTTCTAGCACTGACTGGCACCTGTACTCTACACTGACTTGCCTTGAACGTAAGAATATTTAGGCTATTACATTTGCAAGTTGTGGTGCAAGAAGGTGCGAGTCTGACCAAGACTAAAAACTCACACCCTATTACATGTAGCCCTTGGTAAGATTTAATTTTCACACACAATATGGTACAGTATCTGGTGGATTAGTTGTCATTGTTATTTCTTCGGATATAGAAGTTTAATTTGCCCTTTTTGTCAGAGTTTTCAAATTCACCAATTACATTTTAGCTGAGTATATTTTATTTTTATTAAAAAGTCAGAAACATTGTGCATTTTTGTTATTATACCATATTTCTTCTACCTATTCACGTTCTTAATTATATCCTCAGTTACTCTCATGATTATTCCTCCTGTTATACAGTACCTGTTATATTGGACATTTCTCCCTCAGAACATGGGACACAGTCATAGCAGCAGACATGGAACCCTCCATTAGAGGCTTTTCTGTATCCAGGAGGACATCTGTCATTGCACCGAGATTTGGGGATCTTGTCCAAGGAGAAATGAACAAATTATTATTATTTATGTCATTGTCAGTGTTATATACAGTGATCAGCCATAAGAATGAAACCACTGACAGGTGAAGGCAATAACATTGATTTACTCCTTACAATTACATTTGTCAATGAGTGAGATCTATAAATAATCACTCAGTTTTTGATGTTGATGTGTTTAAAGCAGGAGGAAAAATGGTCGAGAGTAAGAACCTGAGCCATTTTGACAAGGTCCAAATTATGATGGCTAAATGACGGGGTCAGAGCATCTCCAAAATTGCAGGTTGTGCAGGTTTTCCAAGTATGCAGTAGTTGGTACATAGCAACATTGATCCAAGAGAGGACATCTGGTGTACTGGCATCACAGTCATGTATGCACATGGGGAGCAATGGCTATCCCACCTGGTCCTATTGCTCTGAGTACCTACTGTAGCGCAAATTGCTAAAAACATGTTTATGCTGGCTATTATAGAAAGGTGTCAGAACAGACAGTGCATCACACATTGCTGTGTATGGGGCTGTGCAGTCTCAGACCAGTCAGTGTGCCCATGCTAACCCCTGTACACCATGAAAACACCTACAATGGGCACAAGAATGCTAGAACTGGTCCATGGAGCATGAAGGAGGCATGGTCTGAGGAACCATGTCTTCCTTTACATCATATAGATGGTTGATATTACCTGAAAACACTCATTTTGTGGACAACCAGCAAATATTTATTTTCCCCAAGCAATACAGTACATAGGAACTTTCAGCCTTAAAAGTAGATGATACTGTACATTATGATGATACTTATAACAAGCTTATACCTGGTAGCTAACACCATTGTGTTAGCTACCAGGTCTAATGGGAACACCCATTTTCAGCCTTAAAAGTAGCTGATGCTGTATGATGAGAATTATACCAAGCTTAGACCTGGTAGCTAATGTCATTGTAGTCTGCGGACAATACACTGTAAAGGCTTCTGTCAATCTCTGTTCACATGCACAGTGGCATGACTGCAGTAGGCCGCAATGCCAGAAGTAAAATTATCACATTAGCAATCACTTTAAATATAACACATCACAGATGTGAGGTCACCTATCAGAGGTCTTGTTCCTGCATGTGATTTCTGTTACATCCTGCTGATATTTCATTTCTTATTGTTATGATAATTTACAATTCATGAAAACTAAGAAATATGACTTATCTAGTACCTCTTGCACTTACTAAAACCCTTTTGAACTTTAATATATTTTTCTTATAAAAGGATAATTACAAACAAATGGCTGAGAGATAAAAGATAAGTCAACACTCTTCTAGTATAAATATAAAACTGAACTGTGGCTAAAAGAAACACAGCAAAAAGAAAGTTTCATAGTAACAAAGTTATTGATGATAAAAAAGAAAATGTGTCCATCAAGTTCAACCTACATTTGATCTACTGCTATGATATGGATTTACTTCTACTGCCCCAGATACTACCATACATTATTATTAAAGATTATGTCCTTGGATGCCATTTAAAGCTGAAAGCTTGTCTAACCCTTTTTAAACATATCAATTTAGTCAGCTATTACAGCCTTCTCTGGCAGAGAGTACCATATACTTACTGCTCTTACAGAGGAGAAGCCCTTCCTTCTCAGGGTATGAATCTTCCTTTCCTCCAACCTTAGGGGGTGACCGCGTGTCCTGTGTATAGGTTCCATATCTCATGTATATAATTGAAACTGCACAAAAATACCCTTTTTCGTGATCTACCTGCAAATATTTAGTATCCCCAAGATATATGTACTATACATGGGAATACCCATTTTCAGCCTTAAAGGTAGCTGATACTATATGATGAGAATTATACCAAACTTAGACCTGGTAGCTAATGTCATTTTAGTCTGTGGACAATATACTTTAAAGGCTTTTGTCAATTTCTGCTCAAATACGCAGTAGTAAGGTTAGATCACAGAGCCAGAAGAAAAAGATCACATTATTAAGGTTGTGTCCCTTTATGTATTTTCTTATTGTTAATAATCATTTGCAATTCAGAATAATTAATAAATATGCCCCTATCTTTGATACCTCTTGAACATAAACTAATACCCTTTTGAGTTTAAATATACTTTTTACTTTAAAAGGAAAAATACAAATGGTTAGAAGATACAAGATAATTTAACACTCTTATGTAGTTTCAATTTAAAACTGAACTGATGCTAAAAGAAAGATAGTAACATAAAAGTGGAACATTTAAGCGTTCTCCTTTGGTGTTGTCACGATCCGGGTATCTGGACGCCATTACTTACCCTTCAGAGGCCTCCTAAGGCTGGCTCAGCGTTCCAGGACCGGATCCCGCTGTTCCTGAGTTTCCACATGCAGAATGTCAGAGTGGTGATTTCATCAGCCGCGGCCTCCGCTGTGCCCGCGTGGTTAAATGTGCGCTTGTCAGTCTGGCGTCTCCTGTCTCCTGTGGCCGGCGTCGCCATTACTGTTTCAATTCTCACATGGATTACAAACCAAACTTCCCTCCAAGTGTCTGCATGGGCGCAGCCATCTTGGATTTTGTCATCTGAGCATTTCCACCAATCTGCTGTCTGTATTGTTGATTTGCATAATTGCCTAGCCAACCCCTTCCTTGCTGCAGGTATAAGTAAGCTGTGCCTGAGCAAGGAAGGCGTCAGTGCTTTGGTTGTCTAACCTAGTTCCAGTTTGTCTCTCTCCTGTGGTTGTCTTCCAGGTTCCAGCTCCTGTCTCCAGACTTCTGCTATAGAGACCCGCACCAGCATTCCATCTGCGGTGTAGCCTGACTCTCCGATCCATTCTGGACTCACCTGTTTCCAGTTACATCAATCACCTGCTTCCAGCCCAGCTTCCAGCAGTGTACAGCTTCTCTTAAAGGGCCGGTGTCCTTTCAGCAGTTTACCACTCTCCACCGGTATTATTATTTCACCGCTCTCAAACTCCAAACTTCATCAATCACATGCTTCCAGCCCAGCTTCCAGCAGTGTACAGCTTCTCTTAAAGGGCCGGTGTCCTTTCTGCAGTTTACCACTCTCCACCGGTATTATTATTTCACCGCTCTCAAACTCCAAACTTCATTATTATTTCATCGTTCTCAAGTTCGTTTATTATTTAACTGGTTCCAGCCAGTATCCACTCCGTACCAACAACAGTCTGGTTCCAGCCAGTATCCACAGCAGCCGTTTTATCTTCAGCAACCCAGCCTTTCCTGGAACACCAGCTGGTACGATCCTGGGTTCTCTCCATTGCTACAGTCAGGCCTGGTAAGGACTTTCCAACTAGAAGATTATTAGAACTGTCTCACTCTACCAGTGCCTGTGGCCCTTGCCACCCTGAAGTACCCAGGAATTGTATTTATCCTCTGTTGTCTTTTATGTTTCCTTTACTGCTGCTGTGTTACGGAGTTTGTCATAATAAACATCATTGACTTTTATCCTGGTTGTCGTGGTCACGCCTTCGGGCAGTTATTCTACATGTTACTTGCATGTCTAGGGGTCTGATACAACCTCCCAGGTTCCGTTACATCTCAGCCCCTACAACTGAGGCTGCCTCCCGTCAGCTCAGGCCCTCAGTTGTGACAGTAAGCACTGACCTAATGAATCCAGCCGGAGACCAGGATCAAGCGGCCAGGCCAATGCAAGAACTGGCAGCCCGACTTGAACATCAGGAGGCTGCACAGGGCCACATCATCCGCTGTCTCCAGGATCTCTCTACACGGCTGGATGGGATTCAAACGACCCTCCGTGGATCTGGCACGTCCGGTGCGTCCACTACAGTGACACCAGCTGTAACCCCACCCACCTTACCCATTTCCAGTCCACATCTTCATCTTCCAACGCCAGCAAAATTTGATGGATCTCCAAGGTTCTGCAGGGGATTTCTCAATCAATGTGAAATCCACTTTGAGCTTCTACCTGGCAATTTCTTCAGTGACCGTACCAAAATTGCCTATATCATCTCCCTTCTCAGTGGCTCAGCCCTTGACTGGGCATCACCTTTATGGGAGAAGTCTGATCCCCTGCTATCCTCCTATACTGACTTTGTAGCTACATTCAGGCGCATCTTCTACGAGCCAGGCCGGATAACATCTGCTTCATCTGAGATTCTCTGTTTACGCCAGGGAACACGTACTGTGGGACAGTATCTTATACAGTTTAAAATCCTGGCATCCGAACTGGCATGGAACGACGAGGCCCTGTATGCTGCATTCTGGCATGGCTTATCAGAACGCATCAAGGATGAGTTAGCTACCAGAGACTTGCCCTCTAAGTTGGATGAGCTAATTTCTCTTTGCACGAAGGTTGATCTACGTTTCAGAGAGAGAGCAACTGAGCGAGGAAGATCATCTACTCCTAAATCTTCTGCTCCTCCTCCTCGTCAACCATCTCCATCCAAGGATGAGCCTATGCAAATTAGTTGTTCCCGTCTATCTCCCGCTGAGCGCCGAAGACGTCTCTCTGAGTCTCTCTGTCTCTACTGTGCAGCTCCGTCGCACACTATCAATGCCTGTCCCAAACGTCCGGGAAACTCCAGATCCTAGCTCGCCAAGGAGAGGGCCGGCTAGGAGTAATGATCTCCTCTCCATCTCCTCATGACTGTAACCTCCCAGTGTCGCTCCAAATTGCTCAACATTACAGGAACGTCATTGCCCTCCTTGATTCCGGAGCAGCTGGGAATTTCATAACCGAAGCTTATGTTAAACGGTGGTCCCTACCCACCGAGAGACTGTCCTCGTCCATCTCTTTGACTGCCGTGGATGGCAGCAAGATTTTTGACGCAGTCATTTCCTTAAGGACTCTTCCAGTTCGTCTGAGAGTGGGAGTTCTTCATTCTGAGTATATTTCTTTTTTAGTGATTCCAAGAGCCACACATCCAGTGGTTTTAGGCCTTCCATGGCTCCGTCTCCACAACCCATCAATTGACTGGACGACTACGCAAATACTGGCATGGGGTCCCTCCTGTGCTGAGACTTGTTTAGCCAAAGTTCTTCCTGTTTGTTCTTCCTTCCCCAGGTCATCTGATGTTCCGCCTCCTCCATATCAAGACTTCACGGACGTGTTCAGTAAAGCCTCTGCTGATATCCTTCCTCCTCATAGAGAATGGGACTGCCCAATCGACCTCATTCCAGGGAAGGTTCCACCGCGAGGCCGAACTTATCCGTTGTCTCTGCCTGAGACACACTCCATGGAAGAGTACATCAAAGAGAACCTGGCGAAGGGTTTCATCCGACCATCTTCTTCTCCAGCCGGCGCAGGCTTCTTCTTCGTTAAGAAGAAAGACGGTGGTCTGCGTCCGTGCATCGACTACAGAGGTCTGAACGACATTACCGTCAAGAACCGATACCCTTTACCCCTGATTACCGAGCTCTTTGATAGAGTTAGTGGTGCAACTATTTTCACAAAGCTGGACTTGAGGGGTGCCTACAATCTCATCCGAATCCGTGAGGGTGACGAGTGGAAGACCGCCTTTAACACCCGTGACGGACATTATGAGTACCTCGTCATGCCCTTCGGATTGAGCAACGCTCCAGCAGTCTTCCAGCACTTCGTGAATGAGATTTTCAGGGACATCTTGTACCGCCATGTCGTGGTTTATCTAGACGACATCCTCATCTTTGCTAATAATCTCGAAGATCATCGTTTCTGGGTAAAAGAGGTTCTTTCCCGTCTCCGTGTCAATCACCTCTATTGTAAATTGGAGAAGTGTGTGTTTGAAGTTAAAACCATTCCGTTTCTAGGTTACATTGTGTCCGGTTCCGGACTAGAGATGGATCCTGAGAAACTCCAAGCAATCCAGAATTGGCCTATACCCTTAAGCCTCAAAGGGGTCCAGAGGTTCATAGGGTTCGCCAATTATTATAGAAAATTTATACGAGACTTTTCCACCATTGTGGCGCCTATCACTGCATTAACCAAGAAAGGTGCTAATCCGTCCAAGTGGTCCGAGGAAGCTACACAGGCCTTTCACCTTCTGAAGCAATGGTTCATCTCTGCACCAGTTCTGAAACAGCCCGACACCGACTCTCCTTTTATCTTAGAGGTAGATGCCTCCTCCGTTGGAGTAGGAGCAGTGTTATCCCAGAGGGCCAAAGATGGACATCTACATCCTTGCAGTTTCTTCTCCCGGAAGTTCTCCCCAGCTGAGCGCAACTATGCCATTGGCGATCAGGAGTTGCTAGCCATCAAGCTCGCTCTGGAGGAGTGGAGATACCTGTTGGAGGGAGCTTCCCACTCAATCACCATACTTACCGACCACAAAAATCTTTTATATCTCAAAGGCGCACAATGTCTGAATCCTCGTCAGGCCAGATGGGCACTTTTCTTCTCTAGGTTTGACTTTAAACTCCAGTTCTGTCCGGGTTCTCAGAATCGTAAGGCCGATGCCCTTTCCCGCTCATGGGAGCAAGAAAATGAGTCCGAGTCTGCAGACAAGCATCCTATTATTAATCTGTTGGCATTCTCCACGGTAGGGATGGACTCTACGCCTCCACCAGGGAAAAGTTTTGTTAAGCCAGTTCTAAGGAAGAAGCTCATGCATTGGGCCCATGCTTCCCGTTTTGCTGGACATACAGGCATTCAGAAAACCCTTGAATTTATTTCTAGGTCCTACTGGTGGCCAACTCTAAAGAAGGACGTTATGGAATTTATTGCCTCCTGCCCAAAGTGTGCCCAACACAAAGTCTCCCGCCAGTCGCCTGCGGGGCAACTGGTTCCATTATCTGTTCCCCGTCGACCATGGACCCATTTGTCGATGGACTTTGTTTCCGATCTACCTATCTGCAACAAGTTTAATACCGTCTGGGTGGTAGTTGACCGGTTCACCAAGATGGCACATTTCATCCCTCTCACCGGTCTTCCGTCAGCTTCCAAGTTGGCTCAAGTGTTTATACAAGAGATCTTCCGACTTCACGGTCTTCCTGAAGAGATCATCTCGGATCGTGGAGTACAATTTGTAGCCAAATTTTGGCGAAGTTTGTGTCAAGCCCTCCAAGTCAAGTTAAAGTTTTCCACGGCTTACCATCCTCAGACCAATGGTCAAACCGAGAGGGTGAATCAGGACTTGGAGGCCTTCCTCCGTATATATGTGTCTTCCTCTCAAGATGACTGGGTTCAACTCCTTCCTTGGGCCGAGTTCAGCCACAACAATCAATACCATTCCTCATCTTCTTCTACACCATTCTTCATTAATTATGGATTCCACCCTAAAGTCCCAGAATTCCAACCGCTTCCCGCAACTTCTGTTCCAGCAGTGGATGTCACCTTGCGTCAGTTTTCAAATAACTGGAGGAACGTCCGCGCAGCCCTGCTTAAAGCCTCATTCAGGTATAAGAAGTTTGCCGATAGAAAGCGTAGAGCGGTTCCTGCTCTCATGGTGGGTGATCGTGTGTGGCTGTCCACGAAGAATTTGAGGTTGAGAGTTCCAGCATGAAATTTGCACCTCGCTACATCGGACCCTTCAAGATTGAACAAGTCATCAATCCTGTTGCCTACAGGTTACAGTTACCATCCTTCTTGAAAATACCCAGGACATTTCATGTTTCGTTGTTGAAACCGCTGATCCTGAATCGGTTTCATTCCGCACTTCCTCCAGCCCCCAAAGTTCAGACTCAACGGGGAGTCGAGTACGAGGTGGCCAAGATTTTGGACTCATGTTTCCGTTACGGTCAGTTATAATACCTCATTGACTGGAAGGGCTATGGTCCTGAAGAACGCTCTTGGACCAATGCCTCAGACGTCCATGCTCCTGCCTTGGTCCGAAATTTCCACGCAAAGTTTCCTTTAAAGCCTAAGAAGTGTCCTGGGGCCACTCCTAAAGGGGGGGGGGGGTGCTGTCACGATCCGGGTATCTGGACGCCATTACTTACCCTTCAGAGGCCTCCTAAGGCTGGCTCAGCGTTCCAGGACCGGATCCCGCTGTTCCTGAGTTTCCACATGCAGAATGTCAGAGTGGTGATTTCATCAGCCGCGGCCTCCGCTGTGCCCGCGTGGTTAAATGTGCGCTTGTCAGTCTGGCGTCTCCTGTCTCCTGTGGCCGGCGTCGCCATTACTGTTTCAATTCTCACATGGATTACAAACCAAACTTCCCTCCAAGTGTCTGCATGGGCGCAGCCATCTTGGATTTTGTCATCTGAGCATTTCCACCAATCTGCTGTCTGTATTGTTGATTTGCATAATTGCCTAGCCAACCCCTTCCTTGCTGCAGGTATAAGTAAGCTGTGCCTGAGCAAGGAAGGCGTCAGTGCTTTGGTTGTCTAACCTATTTCCAGTTTGTCTCTCTCCTGTGGTTGTCTTCCAGGTTCCAGCTCCTGTCTCCAGACTTCTGCTATAGAGACCCGCACCAGCATTCCATCTGCGGTGTAGCCTGACTCTCCGATCCATTCTGGACTCACCTGTTTCCAGTTACATCAATCACCTGCTTCCAGCCCAGCTTCTAGCAGTGTACAGCTTCTCTTAAAGGGCCGGTGTCCTTTCTGCAGTTTACCACTCTCCACCGGTATTATTATTTCACCGCTCTCAAACTCCAAACTTCATCAATCACCTGCTTCCAGCCCAGCTTCCAGCAGTGTACAGCTTCTCTTAAAGGGCCGGTGTCCTTTCTGCAGTTTACCACTCTCCACCGGTATTATTATTTCACCGCTCTCAAACTCCAAACTTCATTATTATTTCATCGTTCTCAAGTTCGTTTATTATTTAACTGGTTCCAGCCAGTATCCACTCCGTACCAACAACAGTCTGGTTCCAGCCAGTATCCACAGCAGCCGTTTTATCTTCAGCAACCCAGCCTTTCCTGGAACACCAGCTGGTACGATCCTGGGTTCTCTCCATTGCTACAGTCAGGCCTGGTAAGGACTTTCCAACTAGAAGATTATTAGAACTGTCTCACTCTACCAGTGCCTGTGGCCCTTGCCACCCTGTAGTACACAGGAATTGTATTTATCCTCTGTTGACTTTTATGTTTCCTTTACTGCTGCTGTGTTACGGAGTTTGTCATAATAAACATCATTGACTTTTATCCTGGTTGTCGTGGTCACGCCTTCGGGCAGTTATTCTACATGTTACTTACATGTCTAGGGGTCTGATACAACCTCCCAGGTTCCGTTACATCTCAGCCCCTACAACTGAGGCTGCCTCCCGTCAGCTCAGGCCCTCAGTTGTGACAGGTGTCACTTGTTGTGTTTTGATTGTGTGCTTAAGATAAGATTGTAGATGGCTGATTGGAAATTCTTAAATTACCGAGAAGTACAGTAAATTTACTAAATGTTAAATAATATTTTATTTAAAATTGATCTAACTTTAACAAAATTGATATTGTGTTTCAGGGGCAATTATGCATATTTAATAAAAAAAGATTTTATTTTTTTATTGATTTATAAATGTCAGTACATGCGCACTGTAATGACTGTGAAACATCAATGTAACATTTCTAAATTTACACCAAAAATGGGAACTTGTGAATCAAAATCAATTGGGGTTTGCTTGTAAAAAAAAAAAAATAATAATAAGAGAAATGTAGTGAAATAATAAACCAAACTTATTGTGTACATTATTTGTTTGTATCATTCTACAGTATATATTGGATAATAACTTAGCGTGCCTTTTTTCCATGTGATTTCTCCTTGTTCAATACGATGAAGCTGGTCATCTTCTAGTGATTCTTTAAAGTTCTCGAAAAAAGAGTACACAATTGATACATTTATCAACTGTAGTACCCAATATGTTATTTATTTACTGATATGTCCCTGCCAATTATACTATGTTGGTCGAACGATACGTTCCCTGAAGCTCAGATTTATGGAACACAGAAGGAATATCCTTAATAACATCATGAACCATAGCGTACCCCGACATTTCTCTGAGTTTCATGGAGGCGATCCAACAGGGCTTCTGCTGATTGGGCTGGAAAATATCCCAGCAACCAGCAGAGGTGGTGATCGCTTTAGAACCCTATGTAGACAGGAGGCAGCATGGATTCTAAAGCTACAGACACTAAATCCTCAGGGTTTGAATGAAACTATCGATCTGGAGTTCATTTAAAGGATTTGAACTGAATGTCTGCAATCCATATTAGCCATTTGGGATCGGGCTACACATGTGTATTTGTATGTATATGCAAGTACATATGTGTATATTGATATATGCACATTTTTCGATTCAAACATCTTAATAGGAGTATACAGATCTGGTCACATAGTTCCACCATAAAAAGTTTTCCTCCCTTGTTCTCTGGTTATTAAACGGGGATTTTTTTTAAAATCGGCAGGTATATACAGTATTCCTCACTCTCTCCTCCTTCTCCAGTATACTATATGCGGCATGTACTGCAAAACATGCAGTGCATATTGCATGTAGCTATTTGGTTTCCACGGAATTATTCTGCAAGTATTGGACCATCCCTAAAGGAAGACATGAATGTCTGTGTCCATGTAAATGTGTGTGTGTGTGCACAGTGCATGTGTACGCGTGTACATATGCATATGGATATATATGTATTCATTTATATATCATCTATCAAAAAAATTTCTCATTGTGTTTGTATTTTGTATTTTGCATTTCAGTTCCACTGTTTCTCTCTCCATATCCCTCTTTTTCCCTCTTTTTGTTTTTTTGTGTGGCCCAACACAATATAATTGGAGGGCCATTAGGGTGTTTCTTCGTTTAAAATATTTTTATCTGTGCTGCTGCTAGCACAGACTTGAAGTATAAGTGAAAGTAAAGAATATATGAAAGAAAATTAATTTTCCCATTATAGTCATGTAAATTAATATCATGACAACTTGAGAAAACATATTCATCTTAATGCATATACGGAAAGATATGAAATTAGCATGACATCTGTAGATTGCATTAGCTATTTTTAAAAATAAGGATAAGTATTCCCAGTCTCATATATTATATTTTATTTTATTTGGATTTATTACTATTATTATTTTTTCATGTATTAAATGTGATTTATGCTGTGATATTGTGTATCAGATAAAGTTACTAAAATGATATCATTATAGTGATGTCCTTTTTAAATATACTTGTTTGTCTCATAATATCAGGAGTTCACTATACCATATATGAATTAATGACACAAGAGATGGCTGAATCTAATTGCTGAAAAATAGTTGCACCTGTGGAACAGGTATAAGAATAGACCACTCCTATTCCCAGGTATACCTGCCTTTCGAAAAAGACGCCCTGCTGGCGTTGAAACGCGTTAAGGATACAGGCTTTCTCCCTCCAAGGATCCACACTGTTAGTAGCTGCCGTTCTTATTTCCTATCCGTGCACAGGAGCCCGGTCTTTTAATACCGCAATCGGGAGCATCTGCACTGCAGCCTTGGTCCCTGTGGCCACAGCCGTCCACGCAATCTGGGGAAGTGAAAACAGCGGGTGCCGCTCCTTCCCAGCCCGGCGCAGACCGGTAAACTCCGGATAACCAGCTAAACAGCCTCCTTTCTGTAAGTGCGGAGGTACCGGAGGTGGCGTGGACCATCGGGAACGGCTCGTTGGGGCTCCCTGCACGGCGCAGCATCAGTCATACCCGCTGAGGCTCTGGTGTGTGTCTCTGACGGGACGGTGAGACGACACCAGGGAGCAAGGATAGAACAGGCTCCTGCCCAGCGGAGGTAATTCTCTAATTAACTTTTTAAACCAGCTATTCACTGTTATGGATCTGTGATACAAGCAATTCCTTCTGGTATATACAGCCGTGAGTGACTCATGTGTAGATTCAATACCTATTAGTTACATACATTCTCCATCATTATCTTGTGTGTACTAAGTGAACCCAACACGGTTGAAAACCTCCCAGGTGCTGCTACTAAATAAGCATGTGCAAATAAGATTATTTATTACTAATGGTTTTCCGAGCAATTGATAATGAAGCTATAATACAGTGCACATTTTTATTGTTGTGAAATTTATATCATTATTTTACACTCCCGGGAGATTGTTGTAATTTTTACACATTTCATACAAATAAATTTTATAAAGTTTTTTATTTATCTGATTGTCAAGCGCCACTTGTTATTTGTTGGTGAGTTCTTGTTTTAAGGGACTGGCAATTCCCTTTATCAGGAGGCTGCTGACAATCAAAGTGCAGTGCTTCTCACCTGAGCGCTTAGTTTTTTCTTTTCTTGTATTCTTTAAAGTTGTTCACATACTTCTCAACAAATGTATATGTACTTCCCGTCTTGTAAATGACCCTGTTTGCCATAGACCACTAAGAGCGCAGATCCCCTCTCTCATTTAAGATAATCTCTTCACCAGCGGGGTCAGTGTAATGAAGGTTTCTCATGTAGTTCTGCTTTCATTGGGGGGAAAAAACACAATTTGCTTAAACACTAACATATTCAAAGCACTATATTCAAATGCCCCTACTTACAGAATATAATGGGTGTATATTTTATATACAATGATTGTGTTTTACTCAGTTTGATGTAAGACTTAATTTTCAATTTAGAATTACTGAGTGTAGTAGCTTGCAGCTCTCGTGTATATGAAAAACATTCATCCTGTGATTAAGTTTTTTTTTAGAAAGTTCTGTATTTCAAAACGTATTCCTCATAAATGAATATGTCCATACTAGAGACAAGGATTGATCCAGGATAATTGTGAGAATTAGATGCAGATTCTTATCCGCATGGTCGGCCAAATTAAAAGATTTCTATAACCAGATATGTTCATAGAAAAAAAGGGGGTACATTTATTGAAACATATACATGCATAAAAAGGAAAAATATACAAAACAACAAAATAAAAAAACTTAACTTATAAAAGGTGTGCTTTAAAAGAGTCCTTCAAAGTCCACATAGTTCAGTTGTAATTACTTCAATGAAGTAATCAACTCAAGAAACTTCTCACCAAATGATTTATGGTTTATGGACTGAGTTAACTGTTTATAAACTATATGTATTTTAAAGCACTAGTTACTTTTTTATTTTGTCTTTTTTGTTTATTTTTCCTTTTTATGGATTTATGGATTTATATGTTTTAATAAATGTACCTCCCATTTTTTTCAACAAACATACACTATGGGGTATATTCGATAAGATTCGGATTCATTCCGACATGCAGTTGTCGGAATGGGTCCAACAACCCTTATTCAATGTACGGACAAATCTGACTGTCGGATTTGTCTTTTCCTGATGTCCTGTCCTGCTGCCTTGGTCAGCAGCTGCCGCGTGCACTGTCAGTGGCAGCAAGAGGAGCTGGCAGCGGCGCAGGGGGTGATGGGTGAGGCGGCGGGGGAAGCTGGTGGCGTCAGCATTGGTTAATGTCTGTGGCAGTAGGGTGGAGCTGGCGACATCAGCAGGGGTTAATGTGTGCGGCGGCAGGGGGAGCTGACGGTGGAGGGGGGAGTTGTTTGTGGCAGGGGGAGGCGCTGCATGGAGTAAGGAGCCTGGCAAGGGGGATGCCCTGTTCAATCTGACTTTCTTTAAAGTCGGCTTGAGATTATCTGAAAGGGGGCCAAAACCTGTTGGATTTGGCCCCGTTTCCGGCAGCAGCAGGCGGATCGGCGGGAATTCCGCTGATCCACCTGCTTTCCGACAGCATTCCGACAAGTCGGATTTCTCGACTTGTCGAAAAAATTTGCCAGTATTGAATAGGTCATAACCTCTTCTGACCTATTCCAGATGGTAACTGCCGTCTTTCCGACTAGAGGGCAGTTTCTGACTCTTATTAAATACACCCCTATATGGACAAAGTATTTGGACACACCTGTTAATTATTGAATTCAAAGGGTATACAGTATTTACTAAAAGTCGACTTTGGTTTTATTTATAATTTACCAAAATAGAACCAATATCACCCCACAAAATCGATTACAATGTTTCTATTCCAAATATTGTAACTCATTTACTAAAAGTCGATTTTGAGTTCCTTTTAAAAATTGCTGTGTGATGTGAGTTGTATTTTTTTGTTCTAAAAGTGTTCGACTCATCAAAAACTGACCCAAAATCGACAAAAATGTATAACATTGATCAAAAAGTAATCAAATATTGATCAAAATTGACCCAAAATCATCACACAATAGACAAAAGCATTTCTATTAGTCAAAACAGGTCACATGCATTGTATTACCTACAAACACCTTCATTCCTGGGCTAATTTGCATATCCATGATTTTTTTTAAATCATTGCTTTGCCTTTCAATGTCATAATTTATGCCACCAGGGTGCCCCACATGCTTATCTGCAATGTGATTTCCATCATATTTCAGAAAATTTTATATGAAAAACAAAAAAAACAAACAAAAAACAATTAGAACTATTTCTGATGTTTCTATTGAAAATAGTGATTTTGGGTTGACTTTCGGTGGATTTTCATATCGACTATTAATACGTATGGGTTAGGAATTCAACTCTATGTTAAAGTATTGAAGGTTCTGTTGTAGTACTATTTAAGTATAATGTTCTATTTCAGTTGATTTTGAATTGATTTTAACTGTAGTAAATACCTGTCAGTCGAGTCAAAAGCAAAATTGACTTTAAGTCAAAATACCCTGATGTGTTTCAGTCAGACCCATTGCTACAGGTGTATTAAATCAAGCACCTAGCTATGCAGTTTCCATTTGCAAACATATGTAATACAAAATGTGTCATTCTGAAGTCTTACAATAAGAAGTTTCAAGAAATTTTATCCCTGATGGATATTCCACAGTCAACTGTAAGTTATATTATTAGAAGTGGAATCATTTAGGAACAACAGCAACTCAGTCATGAAGCATAAGACCATTGCACACAGCTCAACCCCATCGAGCACCTTTGGGATGAACTGGAAAAGAGATTGTGAGCCAGGCCTACTTATCCAATATTAGTGCCTGACCTCATAAATGCTTTACAGAATGGATGGGCAAAATTCCCACAGAAACACTCCAAAATCTTGTGAAAAGCCTTCCAAGAAGAGTGGAAGCTGTTATAGTTGCAAATTTTTATTTTACTACAATGTCATTACAGACCCTGTTGGTGTAATGGTAAGGCGTCCAAATACTTTTGTCCATATAGTGTTAATGGACATAGAATTATTTTTATTTAGCCTACCACATGGATAAGAATCTACATTTAATCCTTAGAATTATCCTGGTCCAACCCCAGTCACCAGGTATGGACATACTAATTTTATGAGGAATAAGATTTGAAATACAGAACTTCCTTAAAAACATGGATCACAGCCTGACAAAATACTAGGATGGATATTTATGATTTCACCAACACCAATAATATCCAGTATACACATATATATTATTTACTGTTTTTACCATTTTTCCTAAATACTACACTATAACTGTAGGTGCATTTTCCTCTTGCCTGATATATATATATATATATATATATATATATACACACAAACAGAAATCAGTCCTTTGCGCTATAATCTTTGGAAAGCAAGAATAATGTCCAATTGCGCTTCAATCCCCTCCGTGCCACCGGAGCAAAGTAGAAACTGGTAAACAAATTGGAGAGCGACGTCAGTGACCGTAACCAGAGCGGGCCCTGAGAGAAGTCTGCAGTACGGATTCAGTGGCTGAGTTGCAGTATTCCACACATGCCGTTTGTTTTAAACTGAAATGTATGTAAGCAGTTTTTACAAGTAAAACTATATACTTTTTATTACTCATTTGCGCTCTCCAATTTGTTTACCAATATATATATATATATATATATATATATATATACACATACATGATGTACTCTGTTCCACAGTAAGGAATCAGCCTACCGGGTACCTTCCAAACAAAGTAGAAATAACACAGGTCTGCAAAATTTAAGGTATTGAAACCATTATTAATAATACTTTTACATTATTAATTATACTTCTGTGTACTGTACATCAATAAATATTATATGAAAAAAATACAACATCACATTTACCTATAAGGGGGTTAAATATATTTTTTTGCAAAAATGAGGAGTTTAATAGTTTTTGACATATTTATTGTAAAATATGAAGAAGAGTAGATCATATATCACTGTGTTTTTGGTCTTAATTACTTTATAAAATAACAATAAAATCAAATAATAATAGAAACAAAACCATAATTATTGAAAAAAATCCTTAATATCTTTTTTTTCCTTCAAACTTCATTTTGTCGCTTTTCGCTTATAAGTTAATTCTCAGCCTAGTACCCATGGCTGTTTCCTTAGAAGTATACCAGAGGAAACAGCCACGGGTACTAGGCTGAGAAATGCGTCAAGTGTAAACCCCAGCCTATGTGGACACAAGCCTCTTCCAAACAACTATCATCTCTCCCAGTGCCGGTCAGACTCTGTGCGATCCCGATGTGTACGGGCCAGCGTCCAGCAGCCAAAAGAGCCTAGAATCTACTGGCCGGAGGACCTTCTAATATTCCAGCCACCTGCACATGACCAACTCCAGTGAGAGATATACAGCGCTCATGCTAGCGGTGAAGCCGCTGAGCACTGTGTGAGATGGGAACGGAGACCAGCTGGAGACACGTTAGCAGAAAGCACCGGTGAGATAAGCTTTACTTTTGTTACAGCTGCAGTGGACATATAGGCAATTTTGAACCACGGTCATTTCCACTAAGAACCCTTACTCATAATACCTGCACATAGACAGGGGACGCCCGTCAGAGGATACACAGCTGGTTTGATTAGTTTCTGAAAGAGACCGTAAGACCGACAGTTACCCTGTCTAAATCCAGCTTGTTTAACATCAGAGACATTTTTGGACTTATTACATCACAACGCTGTCCCAGCGGGAGGTTACAAGCAAATTTTGATCGTATGCATTTCCTCTAGATATGTTTGGGCTGTGAAGTAGTAAGTGGTATACTAGAGTTCTTAGGAGGTTGTACAATACAGTGTGGTTATTGAGCATCAAAGATTGTGCACTGTGGAGTAAATTATATTACATATTTAATGCTACAGTGTTTCAATTAGAAAAGAAACAATCTATTTGCAGGTGTAACCATTGTGATAGCTGTGGTAAGCAATACCAATCATGCAAGGAGGCAGGCTTTGAGGTCATATGCAATATGTTGTAGATATCCAGGTGGATTATTTTATATCAAGTGTTTATATAAAATGTTTTATTATACAAATTACATTTTTTTAGAACTAAGTCTTTATTCTGGACAGCGCTTTCAATTTTTCTCTATACCAAGGTTTCTGTAACTATTAAGCATTTCCCTGACAATTTCTTTGTCACAAGCTCTGCCCCCAGACTACATAAGGAGCTGCTGCTGCATGAAGCCTGGTACTGTAATTTGTTTTATGGTAGCTACTTGATGAGTAGCATCAATTAGTGTGTATACTCTACTGTATGAGTGGTGTGCACTGTATATGTAGTGTGTGTGTGTGTGTGTGTGTGTGTGTGTGTGTGTGTGTGTGTGTGTGTGTGTGTATATGTGGTGGATGTGTGTACTGTAAGTATGAGTGTATACGTAGTGTGTGTGTATATGTGGTGGTGGATGTGTGTACTGTAAGTATGAGTGTATATGTAGTGTGTGTGTATATGTGGTGGTGGATGTGTGTAGTATGAGTGTATATGTAGTGTGTGTGTATATATGTGGTGGTGGATGTGTGTACTGTAAGTATGAGTGTATATGTAGTGTGTGTGTGTGTATATGTGGTGGTGGATGTGTGTACCTTAAGTATGAGTGTATATGTAGTGTGTGTGTGTATATGTGGTGGTGGATGTGTGTACTGTAAGTATGAGTGTATATGTAGTGTGTGTGTGTATATGTGGTGGATGTGTGTACTGTAAGTATGAGTGTATATTTAGTGTGTGTGTGTGTATATGTGGTGGTGGATGTGTGTACTGTAAGTATGAGTGTATATGTAGTGTGTGTGTATATGTGGTGGTGGATGTGTGTACTGTAAGTATGAGTATATATGTAGTGTGTGTGTATATGTGGTGGTGGATGTGTGTACTGTAAGTATGAGTGTACATGTAGTGTGTGTGTATATATGGTGGTAGGCAGGGGTGAAAATGAGCTGGCACAGGGCAAAACTGTGCTACATCTGTAATATTTGGTTCCACCTTTGCCAGATACCAGCTCACCTTGTAGTTGTTGTGTGTGTGCAATGTTCCTTTAGACAGAATGGGGTTTAGGCCCTTTGTAAATTTCAGCTCCAGGCCCATGTGGACCGTAATCTGGCACTGGGCGGGGGGAAGCTTTTGTTCTATACTACCGACTGAATTCATTTTAGACAAGGGGCCTACTTCAGATCTAATCGCAGCAGAAAATGTGTTAGCTAATGGGCAAAACCATGTGCACTGCAGGTGGGGCAGATGTAACATGTGCAGAGAGAGTTAGATTTGGTTGATTATTTTGTTTCTGTGCAAGGTAGATACTGGCTGCTTTATTTTTGCACTGCAATTTAGATTTCAGTATGAACACACCTCACCCAAATCTAACTCTCTCTGCACATGTTACATCTGCCTCCCCTGCAGTGCACATGGGGGGTTATTCAGACTGCATAGCTGCAGTGGCAGAGATAGCAGTCTGAATTACTATGCGCAGTGCGCACACGTGGCAGGCCTACTGTGCCTGTGCAGCCAGTGAGATGCGAAAGCATCTCACTGGTGCAATCACCTGATTGACAGGCAGAGGAGGTTGCAGGGTGGGACGGGGTGTACCAATGACGTTAGAACGTAATTGGTGAGGCGCGGTCTGGACAATGGAGGCATGTCCGGACCATTGGGTGGGGTGGCCGCGGTGGCTGCGTGACGTGCGCTGGCAGGGATCTACTTGTCATGTACAAAAGTATCGCTGCCGTGTGATGCTTTTGTACCCTGTCGGTCTGTGGGGGCAGGGCCCTGTGCTGGGCGTCCCCCCGCATGTCAGAGTAAATGATCATAGATGTGCTAAATTTAGCACATCTACAATTAACTCTGAATTACCCCCATGATTTTGCCCATTAGCTAACAAACTTGCTGCTGCGATCAGATCTGAATTAGGCCCAATGTGTTTTAATAAATGTAGGCAGAATACATTTATTACTTTAATGAATATGAAAAAAATGACTTATTCATAAGTACACGTTTTGCAGAAAAACTGGATGTGATATGGAAAATCGGGAGTCAATTTTATGTTCAGAAACCAAAAATCTATAAGTTTCACATAAATTAGTTAAAAAAGCTTTTTTATCGCAGACCTGTGTAATCATAGTAGGTACAGGTGGCACTCACAGACTTAATTACTCAAAACATGGAGATTCCCCATGAGTTCCGCCTGTACATACTATGATTATATATCATAGAACACCCCAAATGCTGGACAAAGAATTTATTTTTTGAAAAGTTGTAATTCTTTTGAGGGTCAGTTCGAGTAGAGCAAGAAAAAAATCAAAACAGGGCTAATCATATTTCTGTCTACTGTAGATTCAAGTAGATGTTTGGTCACCCGCAGGCCATCTTTATGAGGAATGCTTAAATAGATGCTCTTGATATCCATAGAATAATGCCAAGTATTATCTGGGATGGTACTCAGATCTTGCAATTTCAATAGTAGGGCCGTGGTGTGTTGTAAATAGCTTGATTGAGGGTGGACGTAAGGTTGAAGTAAGAAGTCCAAAAATGTAGCCACCAAGCTGTATAAAGAGCCCTGGCCATATGTAATGGTTCTGCCAGGTTTTTTTAAAGATTTTTATGGATTTTGGGAAGACAATATTAAATTGGCCTCCATGGATGTTGGATTTTCAAGGTTAATGTTAACTCTTTGGGAATGATGTTTGTAAGTACTGCTTCATCTAAGATCTTATCTAGCTCAATCTTATAAAGATAAGTGGTGTCTCTCTGCAATTTAGTAAACTCCGTTGTATCGGCAAGTTGTGAATACACCTCCAATTTATAGTAAAACAGATTGATAATAACAATCCACCACCTTAATCCGCTGGGAGAAGCACAACATCTTGGTAGAAGCTGAGTTGTATAAGTGCTGCCCACTCACTTTTAGTAAGGTTGGAAAACCGCTATGTTTTCTGTTCCTCAGTAGTAGGTGCCTGTACCACCAAGGCTTTCATAAAGCTCTAAATAGAGCTATTGTTGGAGTGAGGATTAAAGGTGGATTTTTGTTTGAACTATTCAAATTTACAGTCTGGTGTTTTTGTCAGCCAGGTTATCCTTAAAAAAATCACATATATTTAATTGGCGATTGAGACATTTGATATCAATTTTCCATTCAGGATCATTGAAGCAGGTCATGGGAATAAATTACAGTCCCTTGTTGTGAACACAAATTTCATCAGATGTAACGATTTTATCAGAAGGATTGAAAACTAAGTTTTCTTCTGCCGTCCTTGATTGGACACTGCACCAGCAGTTTCCCATTCCTCTTGTGGGGCATCTCCTGTGCCTCACCCAGCATGGGTAAGTACTCCTTAAATTGGGCTTGGAGGAGTTGGCACTTCCCTGATTGTATAATGAAATGGATTAGTTTCAGAAAGGAATGGGGAGAGGAAAGTGTAATGCCTAATTTTTGCTTCAAACATTAAGATAAATAATCCACTCTAAGGGTAGATTTAGAAGAGGTATCACTCCAGTATACTACTATGTTGATGGTAGCTGCCATAGGCAGACATAAACAAGGACAACATGAAAGCTACAGGCAACCTTATTGAACATACAGAAGCAGTAAAGGAGTTACTAGAAGCTATAAAATTGTAGACTTATTTTCATGGTGTTTGAAGCTTTGAAAGCTACCCAATGTTGTTATTGCACCTGTCTATGAACTCAGTAAGAGACATGACTTCACTGTGAAAGATCTATTCATGCTACACATTGCACAACAATTAAATCTCATGAGACATTCTTCAAGATACTGCTTCTTTACTTCACCAGTAAAAGTATAAAGTGAGTGGTTCTTACAAGAATCTTCTGGTCTACATATCAACTAGTGAGTGTTTCAGTCATAATAAAATGTGTGCTACTTGCCAACATAGTAACACTGAAAAGTAACATAACTATGAATAGCACTGTGAATAAAACATCATAAACAGAAATATTTTGGTGGACCCAAGGCCAGATTTAACAGTTTGGGGCAGCATTTTTGGATGGAGTAATCTTATTCTCATGACTGTTATTCTGATTGAAAATCTTTATATGACACAAAACTGAATTTGGTGTGTAAAAAAGCCATGTCAGCTGCATCATAGCACTTTTAATGAAGATTAAGAGACTAAGTCGCACACATATAAAAAAGTTTGCATGTCAAATTAAACTGTACAGTCTCCTGGTGTGCTGAAGTAGCACAAAAATATGCTTAACACTAGCAGAGTCTATTGAGACCTGACCGGTAAATACTGTATGTGCTGTCTTGGCAGCAAAGATGCATGAAGACAAATCTATACTAACTGTACAGGAACAATTTTGTAACTGAGATGCATAGTATCTTTTCATTGACTAATCTAATTGCCTATTGGTATTCAATAGATGATGTTTGTGAATTAATTCTTTTTTCAAATACAAAAGGATAGTTGTACTTTTGATAATGCAACTTGTACTGGTGCTGCAGGAAACAATACAGCTTTATTGTTGTACATATGAGACTTATTTACACTACAGTAGTGGGCATACACTTGTCTAATGGTATGTATGAGTTATGTGGAATATACATGGATTCCTTTGGGATATAATGGGCAATGAGTACACTTCTATGTAGTTCCCTTTGTGAGTGTTAATGACTACATACTTTAGATCAATACACAAGAAACATCCCTATAGAACATGTCTTGCCAGCCACTGATCTGATTAGATTCTCAGATGGTGAGCATATGGCTGGAGTACTTTTTCCATTATTCACTGTTCTCATGGTAGAAAATGTGTGCTTAGAAATGCTGACTCTAAGGGCTGAAACACACTAACCGGCTTTTGCCCGGCCAGGATAAAGCCGGACGGCTTTTTCCCGTGCCGGCATTGTAGTTAACAGTGTGAGGGGTAGGGTCCCTTTACACTGCACAGCCCCGGCCCGGCTGCCGGGTTGCAGCCGGGTCTCACCACTGGAAGGTCCGGCGGCCGGGCGGCCGCCGGGCCATCTTTGCAGCCAGTGAACCGTGTGTGTGAAGGGGAGCTTTCACACACAACGGTTTTTTCGGAAGATGTGTCTGATGCTGCGCATGCGCACAGCATCACACACGGCTCAAAGCCGTCCTGTGTGCGAGACTCTGCCGGTTTCTCCCGGATGGCAAAAAGCCGGACAAACTTTGTCCGGCTTTTTGCAATCTGGGAGAAATTGGCCAGTGTGTTACAGCCCTAAGGGATCAGACTATAGGAGACATGGTTGTTTCTAATAATAATAGTAATAATAATAATAATAATAATAATAATAATAATCTCTTATTTATATAGTGCTCTTTCTCCAATAGGACTCAAGGCGCTTAATAGATACATAGCATAATATAGTACAGAAAATAATGATGTACAGAACAGCTTTTCATAAAATACAGAAGCATGTAGATTCTAAAGGGACATTATGGAAATGCTTGAGTAAACAGGAAAGTCTTTAGTCTACTTTTGAAGGATTCTATAGTTGGGGCCTCTCGCACTGTGCGGGGAAGTGAGTTCCATAGAGTTAGAGCCGCATGACTTAAAGCTCGACCCACAGATGAATTACCGGAGATTCTAGGTACAGATGGGTCCACCGTTATCTTGAGTAGTTTTCTGTGCCTAGTCACATCATGACTTATTAGCATAAACCCTTCATCTATTGTTCTCAACTGCAATACAATACAGAGAACAATACAGCAGGGGATTAAGTCATTACAGAAAAGGATTAAGTCTGACTGGCCAGTCTCAGTTAATCCTATTAACCGTCAAGATAAATGTGGACCCATCTGTACTGCTAAAAGTCCTTCATCTACAGATTGCAGTAATCGAGTGGGGCAGTATGGGGTCAGAAGCTGCTTCATGTACCTTGGGCCCTGGTCATGTAGTGCTTTGAAACTCAGTTGAAGATGATTTGCCATCTTACAGGCAACCAGTGAAGGGAGTAGAGGATGTGTGTTATGTGGCTAGAACTTGGATGGTTGGTAACAGCCTGGCAGCTGTGTTTTTCACCAGCTGTAAGCAGTGCCATTCTTTTGCTGGGAGATCAAGGTAGAGGGCATTACAGTAGTCTAATTGAGATGATACAAATGCATGTATGACTTGTGGCAGATCATCTGAGTGTTAAGTGATTGATTCTGGCTATGTCCCTCAGGTGAATGAATGAGGATTTGATTATGGCTGATGTCTGATGTTTAAGTGTCAAGCCACAATACAGGACAATGCCAAGAATCCGCACATGAACAGTGGTTTGTAATTCTGAATCCCAGAGTGTAAGTCCAGTTGGTTGGCTATGCTGCAGGCTTGTCCTTTGATGTTGCGGTCCTATCATAAGGACCTCTGTTTTACCCGGGTTCAGTCACAGCCAACTGGCACTCATCCACTCCTGGAGCTCAGCTAGACAGCCATTTAGGGTTGCTGTTGGGTTTTGAGTGCCAGGAGCAAAGGACAAATACATATCATCTGCATAGCAATGGTAGACCAGGCCATGGCGCCTTATTATTTCACCCAGAGGGGGCATGTATACTGCAATAAGCAGTACCTTGTGGGACACTACCTGGCAATGGCACTGATGGTGATGAGTATACTCCAGATGATACTCTCTGTGACCTGCCTATGAGAAATTATTTGAACCAGCTTAAGACTGTGCCATCCAGGCCACAAAAATGTATCAGTCGCTCAATCAGGAGCCCATGGTCCATGGTATCAAATGCTGCAGAAAGAGACAGAAAGATTAATATTGAACAGTCACCTCTGTCTCTTGCCATCAGAAGATCATTTAACACACACACCAGAGCTGTTTCAGTGCTATGTCTTCTCCTGAATCCTGATTGCAATGGATCATAAATATCATGGGTTGTCAGGAGGGTTTCCAGTTGATTTGCAACCTTTTTCTCAATAACCTTTCCTAGAAAAGGAAGGTTTGATACAGGTCTGTAGTTGGTGATGCAGTCGGGATCTAAATTAGGTTTTTTAAGAAGAGGTCTAACAATTGCTTCCTTTAGGGGTCCAGGAAAAATGCCTGTCTGCAAAGAGCATTGAAGAATTTTTACAAAGACAGGACCAATTATATACATGCAACCTATTAGAAGCTTGGTTGAGGCAGGGTCCAAACTGTAGAAGAAATTGACCAAATTTAGAAAGTGGCTTTACAGATTAGGGATGGCAAAAAAATTCAGTACATATACAATAAATAAGGAGCTCTGATTTTCTGCAGCTGAGTAAGATATTCAGTCTCACAATAGAAAAGGAATTGGGGAAAAAAAAGCAGTGCTGTGAAGCAGAGTTCATAAAAATAACTATATAACTCACTGAGATAAACATTAGATACAATCTATTACATACTGTAAAAAGCAAAATCTTCTAGGAAAATAACCCACCAATATATCGATGTATAATTTATAAAAACAGACATATTTACAGTGCATCCGGAAAGTATTCACAGTGCTTCACTTTTCAAACATTTTGTTATGTTACAGCCAAATTCCAAAATGGATTAAATTAATTTTTCCCTTAAAATTCTACACACAATACCCCATAATGACAACATGAAAAAAGTTTTTTTTGAGATTTGTACAAATTTATTAAAAATAAAAAACTTAGAAATCACATGTACATAAGTATTCACAGCCTTTGCTCAATACTTTGTTGATGCACGTTTGGCAGCAATTTTAGCCTCAAGTCTTTTTGAATATGATGCCACAAGTTTGGCAAACCTATTTTTGGGCACTTTCACCAATTCCTCTTTACAGCACCTCTCAAGCTCCATCAGGTTGGATGGCAAGCGTCAGTGCACAGCCATTTTCAGATCTCTCCAGAGATGTTCAATCCGATTCTAGTCTGGGCTCTGGATGTGCCACTGAAGGACATTCAAAATGAACCGTCACCCCAGTCTGAGGTCAAGAGCGCTCTGGAACAGGTTTTCATCCAGGATGTCTCTTTACATTGCTGCATTCATCTTTCCCTCTATACTGACTAGTCTCCCATTTCCTTCCACTGAAAAACATCCCCACAGCTTGATGCTGCCACCACCATGCTTCACTGTAGGGTTGGTATTGGCCTGGTGATGAGCAGGTGCCTGGTTTCCTACAAACATGATGCCTAGAATTCACGCCAAAGAGTTCAATCTTTGTCTCATCAGACCAGATAATTTTGTTTCTCATGGTCTGAGAGTCCTTCAGGTGCATTTTGTCAAACTCTAGGTGGTCTGCCATGTGTTTTTTACTAAGGAGGAGTGACTTCTGTCTGGCCACTCTACCATGATGGCCTGATTGGTGGATTGCTGCAGAGATGGATGTCCTTCTGGAAGGTTCTCTTCTCTCCACATAGGAATGCTGTAGCTCTGACAGAGTGACCATCGGGTTCTTGGTCACCTCCCTGAATAGGGCCCTTCTTCCCCAATCACTCAGTTTAGATGGCTGGCCAGCTCTAGGAAGAGTCCTGGTGGTTATGAACTTCTTCTATTTACAGATGATGGAGGCCACAGTGCTCATTGGGACCTTCAAAGCAGCAAATATTTTTCTGTATCCTTCCCCAGATTTGTGCCTCCAGACAATCCTGTCTTGGAGGTCTACAGACAATCCTTTAATTTCATGCTTGGCTTGTGCTCAGACATGCACTGTCAAGTGTGGGACCTTATATAGACAGGTGTGTGCCTTTCCAAATCATGTCCAATCAACTGAATTTACCACAGGTGGACTCCAATTAAGCTGTAAGAACATATCAAAGATGATCAGTGGAAACAGGATGCACCTGAGCTCAATTTTGAGCTTCATGGCAAAGGCTGTAAATATTTATGTACATGTGATTTCTTAATTTTTTATTTTTAATAAATTTGCTAAAATCTAAAAAAAAATGTTCACGTTGTCATTGTGGAGTATTGTGTGTAGAATTTTGAGGGGAAAAATGAAATTATTTAATTTTGGAATAAGGCTGTAACATAACAAAATGTGGAAAAAGTGAAGCACTGTGAATACTTTCCGAATGCACTGTATCTGTTTTACTTGAAATTGCACTTTTTAAGTGAAATAAGAGTTAATAGGATTGAGACACATATTGTAAATACATGTTTTCTTACAGTTTCTCATGCATTTAATAAATGTACTTCAGATATCCAGGAGTAATCCCCTTTATAACATCTGTCTCTGTATATTTTATAGCCTGCAGGTGGTGTCACTAATGCAGACCTCACCAGTGTTTGCCAGAAATAAGTTAAAATGTGGGCAGAAATTGTTTGTAAAAATTGGAGGATGTATTACTGCAATGCCTCAGTCGGATAATTCAGGAGCAGCAGTCTGGGGAACCCAATGCATGACTGGATTTTACTTCAACACAATCTGCAGCAGAAAGTATTTCCTTATACCCTAACTCTACTTAAGCACTTCCTGGATGTGCTATAGAGGTACAGAGTCATCCTTTTCATACCAGAATAAGAGACACTTAGCTGAGCAATGACTGAGGCTGAGAGGGTAAGTACCAAAGATGTGTATGTGCTGGATGTACCCAAAACTGATTAACCATCTAGGCTCAGAGACATTTAGCTGATGACCATTTGTGAATTCACATAAGATCAAGGGCTAGTCACCTTTGTGTTTCAATGCTCACATTTTTGTCAAGATTCTCAGATAGTGTCAATCATCAATCAATTTTTAATTGTCACTTCCATGTTAAAAAATGTACAGTATCAGTGAAATTACAATAAAAAATCTAATTTTCCATGTTCTCTTAAAAAATATATTTACCTCTTTTATTTTCTTACTATTTAAAAGCATATTATTTTCCAACCCCCATTTGACAAGTTGATCAACTTGTCTCTTATAATGTTCCGCATCCTCATAGCTATTAAAGCCCACTTTCATATTGTTGTCTGCAAATTTTTCAATACAATTAAAGACAAGAACAATCCTGCTATCCAGAATGACTGCAGACGGTCAGTAACAAATCCAGCAACAAGGGTCTGTACAATTGGGCACATCATAACCAATCTCTCAGAGTTTAGCAATTATTACAGCCTGTCCAAATGTTTTGAAGGGAAAATTCTAATCCACAAACAACAATCTTGCATATGAATCTCTATTCTCTAGCTGACTAAGGACTTTGTGGAGAACCATAGAAGCAGCATCCTCCATGGATCTGTTTGACGTACATGCAAATTGCTGGCAATCAAACCCACCAGGATGCCATCCTTGGAGTATCCCAAAACCACCTTTCAAAACACTTCATAATTAATTATGTAAAGGTAATGGGATGATCATTTAGAGAAGATACAGATGAAAGTCCAGCGACATGAATAATCATAGTAGTTATAAAACTTATCAGAACATTTCAAAAATAATAGTCTGGACTAGTATGAAATTAAAAATTGTATTAAAAGTTTCTGCTAGCTGGTCAGTGCACTCATGCAAATCCCTACCCAGAATACAGTCCAGATCTAGGGGCTTCATAGTATTTGTTTTATGTAGACAAGTAATGATGCCAGAATCAGATAGATTCCAAGAGCTGTCTAATGAGGGATCACATATTTTCATGACTGAAATTGAACATTGGATAAAATGTATTCAACTCCTCCACAGAGGTCCCTCTTCCATTATGGATACAAGTGTTAATTGTGTATGTGCTTAATCCCCTGCCACATTGACCTTGAATCACCAGATTTCCGAAAGCAGCTCTCAATTCTTTGCTTCTGTAGTTCTCTTTTCTATTATCAACTATTTTCTTGGCAGAAAGGGTGATTTCAGAAACACTGACTCAGATGGATCAGATGGCAGCAGAATTGGCAATTTCTAATAATAAAACAGTAATAGAATTTGCCAAATATATGAAAGTGGCTATGCAGATAAAAATGGCACTAGAAAAATTGTTGGTGGTACATGTACTGAAGGAGGTCAAGAATGTTGCACATATTTAAATTTTTAATAGTTCAGAATTGATGTGATATTTGAATAAGGTTACAGAAAGACTTGAGGAAAGTAGGTGCTGGAGAAGGGTGGGCCCATTTTGAGTTGTTATGGTCAAGCATTGCTAAACTTTTCTCTGAAATATTACAATACAGTGTATTGTGTTTGGCATGATTATCCAAGCCAAAATAGTTATAGGTTTTAAGTGTGGATCAATAATTTTAGTACAATGTATTTAGAAATTTGGGATTTTGGAGGTTTAAAGCAAAGAAAGAAAAATAGTTTGTCTATTTGTGTCTTATATTAACCAAGTTATACAATCACGACAATATCCCCATATTTATATTGTCGTGATTGTATAACTTGGTTAATATAAGACAAAAATAGACAAACTGACTTCCAAGGTCAGCAGCTGCGAGGGAGTATGGTCATCACGTGTGGACACCTTACCCCGAGACAATGGTTGCTGCATGCACAGATGTGGAGATTCTGGCATAATTAAAGTAGAAATGTTCTCCATACCTTCATGTGCCAACAATGCATTTTCCACTAGCAAGACTGCAGAGTCTAAAATGTCAACTAAATGCAGCTGAACCCAGTGAGTAACCTTGGCCGGAAAAAGAGCAGTTAACTGTTCCAAAGTAATCAAATCCACTAGCCGGGCAGATTTTTTTTGGTCCTGCTGGAGCCACTTAACAGCAAGGTTGGCTTGCTTCTGGGCCAGAGCAAGTGGCCTCACATCAGTGTCATAGGAGACAGACCTGAATTTTTGCCGGTATGCTTCTGGATAGAGGTCAAATCGGTCGGCTGCAGCAGTCTTCAGCGAGAGGGTGGCATATGCAGCTTGTGCCTCACTTGTTAGCAGAAGGGCAATCCATAGGGCCCATAATTCTTTGGGTCATGCATGCAAGGTTGCAACCTTTTCAAAAGTGGTATTTATTTCCCGCTGACAGGCATAGCCACTGTATTCATTATTATTATTACTATTATTACTACCAATTATTTATATAGTGCACTCATATTCCACAGCTCTTTACAGAGAATATTTGGCTATTCCTATCAGTCCCTGCTCCAGTGAAGCTTGCAATCTATTTTCCCTACCACATGTACACGGACACACATTCATGCTAAGGTTACTTTTGTTGGGATCCAATTAACCTACCAGTATATTTTTGGATTGTGGGAGGAAACCGGAGTACCCGGAGGAAACCCACACAAGTACTGGGAAAATAATCAAATTCTACACAGTTAGAGCCATGGTGGGAATTGAACCCATGACCTCAGTGCTGTGAGGCAGTAATGCTAACCATTACACCACCCATACTGCCCCCATTGTAAAAGCTTCTTACAAAGGGTACTTCCAACAGTTCAAATATAACAGTTCAGCTTACTTGAAGACAGCAGTGCAAACATGCATAGTATTCCCACTAGTTTCAGTGTGCAGATTTCTGCAGGATAGAGAGAGCTGCTAAAGGTGCAGGCTCTCCCACTCATTCCCCACTACTAACTCATCTGGCCTGGTTTTTATACCTTAGCTCAGGGGTGGGGAACCTCCGGCCCGTGGGCTGTATAAGCCCTGTAAAGCCGTTTGTTCCAACACACCCGCTTGTGTCAGTGAGACACTCCGCCGCTCAGTCCGGCGGCAGCATGTCTCAGCTGTCAGGGCAGGGAGGAGAGTGCAGCTACATGTCCGGCGGCAGGTAAGATCTCAAACCAGATGCCGGTTCATGATCCAATCATAGCTCGCGGACAGCAGCCAATCAAGAGCTGCCGCTTCTGGTCCGTGAGCTCTGATTGGCTCACGAACCAGCGGCTGTTTTGAGGTCCTACACACTGCCGCTGCCACCCGACATAGCCACACTCTCCTCCCTGTCCTTGCCCCCCTGACACCCGAGACACGCCGCTGCCAGATGGAGAAGCAGCAGCAGCAGTAAGCAGTGGGGGCACTGGGGG
Organism: Pseudophryne corroboree; assembly: GCF_028390025.1. NCBI lineage: Eukaryota > Metazoa > Chordata > Amphibia > Anura > Myobatrachidae > Pseudophryne > Pseudophryne corroboree. The sequence goes on along the minus strand of NW_026968242.1, from coordinate 12,580 downwards.
GGGGGGGCATTTGTGGATTTGTCACTGTAGGGGCAATTGTTTACCTGGCACTGTGGGGGCATTTTTTGATTTGGCACTATGGGGGCATTTGTATACCTTGCACTGTGGGGGGAATTTGTATACCTGACACTGTGGGGGCATTTGTATACCTGACAATGTGGGGGCATTTGTATACCTGGTACTGTGGAGGCATTTGTGGATCTGGCACTGTGGGGGCAATTGTGGATCTGGCACTGTGGTGACATTTTGGAACTGGCACTGCACTATTGGGGGCATATGTGTATCAAGTCCAATTTTAATTGGCCACACCCAGTTTTTGGAGCGTACGCACACAATACCTCTAAGGGGCAGACCTACTGGGGGCAGGGTAATTTTTTAAGTTGAGAATTTTTTTTCGCCCCCCAAAGGAATTTATAAATATCCAAATGGCTCTTGGTAGAAAAAAGGTTCCCCATCCCTGCCATAAGTCAGAGCTGAATTATGCAGGTGCATTGCAGCATGATGTGATCCCCCCTACAGCCTGAATAATAATATGGTGCCTGCCATCAGGCAATCAGAGCTCACACGCCGGATCCTGATTGGCTGGTGGTCCGCACCATATTTCAAAAGACCACCCACCGACTGCACCCGCTGCACCTGTTCATTCTCTGCCACCGCTCCACAGCACCTGCAGCTCCACCGGTTCCAGTGAGAGCAGGCGAAGCCCGCTGAACTGGGCGGATACGGTGAGCAGCAGCAGCGAGAGCAGCGCCCGCAGCCAGGCAGGCGTCACCTCCATAACCTCTAGCGCAAAGTGCCACCCGCCACAGGTGCATAGGGAGAAGCGCTTCCCTCGCTCCCCCTTCCACCGCTGCCAGGCAGGAGACGTCAGCTGAATTGTGAATTGTGGGGGTCATTCTGAGTTGATCGCTCGCTAGCAGTTTTTAGCAGCCGTGCAAACGCTATGCCGCCGACCCACTGGGAGTGTATTTTAGCTTAGAAGTGCGAACATTTTTTATCACAGAGCGTCTGCAAAAATTTTTTGTGTAGTTTCAAAGTAGCTCAAAACCTACTCAGTGCTTGCGTTCACTTCAGACTACTCAGTTCGGGATTTGATGTCACACACACTCAGCGTCCGCTTAGCCACGCCTGCGTTTTCCCTGGCATACCTGTGTTTTTCCGAACACTCCCTGAAAACGGTCAGTTGCCACCCAGGAACGCCCACTTCATGTCAATCACTCTGCGGCAACCAGTGCGACTGAAATGCATCGCTAGACCCTGTGCAAAACTGCATTGTTCGTTGTGACCGTACATCGCGCGTGCGCATTGCGCCGCATACGCATGCGCAGAACTGCTGGTTTTAGCATGATCGCTGCTCTGCGAACAAATGTAGCTAGCGATCAACTCGGAATGACCACCTGTGCACAGTGTGCTGCGCTGTTAAGGTTACGCAGGTCAAAAAGGGAATAAATAGGTTAATTGGTAATATTGAGCGCTGATGTGTTTGTGGTGGGTGTGGGATACTAGGAAATAGAGATGCAGGTAGTGAAAGTCTAAGAGGGGAGACAAGTTAAACCAAAATAAAATAAAACAAATTTAAATCAATAAATAAGTCAAATAAGCAGTTACAATGGGGGTAATTCCAAGTTGATTGCAGCAGGAATTTTTGTTAGCAGTTGGGCAAAACCATGTGCACTGCAGGGGAGGCAGATATAACATGTGCAGAGAGAGTTAGATTTGGGTGGGTTATTTTGTTTCTGTGCAGGGTAAATACTGGCTGCTTTGCTTTTACACTGCAAATTAGATTGCAGATTGAACACACCACACCCAAATCTAACTCTCTGCACATGTTATATCTGCTCCCCCGCAGTGCACATGGTTTTGCCCAACTGCTGACAAAATTCCTGCTGCAATCAACTTGGATTTACCCCCAATGTTCCAAGCTCTTTTGTGCCTTGTTTAGGATGTTTTGTATTGTGCCACAGCTTTTCAGTAAAATTCAGTCTACGTAGCCCGTCTGGGCTGAAGTGAATACTTTCCCTACTTTGCCCTTATCGTTGGCGCATAGAGGGACCATGGACCACACACAGCTGTACATGAAACACATATGGGTCCATTCCGACCCATTCGCATGCAGCGATTATTCAATGCGATGTGATCGGGTCTGGAATGCACATGCGTGGCGTGCGCATTGCACATGTGCGTCATTGCCTGGCAACATAGGTGGCCGGGCAACAACGCTGACAGAGAAGAAAGCAGTCGCAGTGGCGACCGCAAGAAGAAGGACAGCAAGAGGACTTAACGTTTATCGTTTGCTGCTGTTTTCAGGGAGTGGTAAGTAAAACGCAAGCGTGTCCAGGTGAACTGAGGGCGGAGGTGTGACGTCAAAGCCAGGCCCATCATCGCTGGATCCATCGCACAGGGTAATTATGTCCAGGGCTGGTCTTGTTTTTAGTGAAACTTTTTTAGCTTAGCAGGGCTACACAAGCTATCGCAGCCCTGCTATGCTAAAATACACTCCCCCATAGGCAGAGATTAGTTGATTGCACCAGCAGCAAAAAGTTGCTTGGTGCAATCAACTCGGAATGAGGGCCATAGACTGGTGCTAAGCAGTGCAGCAGTAGCAGCCAGGACGAAGACATGTCTTTACTTCTCCCCTCCGCAAAACCCTGCAAGCTGCAACATATGAGCCACCAACGATAGGTGCAAGGTAGGGAAAGTATTCGCTTCAGCCCAGTCGGACTAATATAGACTGAATTTTACTAAGCTGCTGCGGCAAAATACAAAACGTTCCCGCATCCTAAACAATGCACAAAAGAGCTTGGAACATTGTAACTTCTTATTTTACTTATTTATTGATTTAAATTTGTTTCATTTTATTTTGGTTTAACTTGTCTCCCCTCTTAATCTTTCACTACATGCATTTCTATTTCCATATTTCCCACACCCACCACAAACACATCAGTGCTCAATATGACCAGGAGACATTAGTGCTGGTACTACTTCAGATGGAGCAGGAGACTGAGCATGCAATGTGCTAGTGCTATGTTCTTCTCTCCTCATCTTCTCCCATCAGACACAGCGACCAGGAGACATTAGTGCCGGTACTACTTCAGATGGAGCAGGGGACTGAGCATGCAATGTGCTAGTGCTATGTTCTTCTCTCCTCCTCTTCTCCCATCAGACACAGCGACCAGGAGACATTAGTGCCGGTACTACTTCAGATGGAGCAGGAGACTGAGCCTGCAATGTGCTAGTGCTATGTTCTTCTCTCCTCATCTTCTCCCATCAGACACAGCGACCAGGAGACATTAGTGCCGGTACTACTTCAGATGGAGCAGGAGACTGAGCATGCAATGTGCTAGTGCTATGTTCTTCTCTCCTCATCTTCTCCCATCAGACACAGCGACCAGGAGACATTAGTGCCGGTACTACTTCAGATGGAGCAGGGGACTGAGCATGCAATGTGCTAGTGCTATGGTCTTCTCTCCTCATCTTCTCCCATCAGACACAGCGACCAGGAGACATTAGTGCCGGTACTACTTCAGATGGAGCAGGAGAGTGAGCCTGCAATGTGCTAGTGCTATGTTCTTCTCTCCTCATCTTCTCCCATCAGACACAGCGACCAGGAGACATTAGTGCCGGTACTACTTCAGATGGAGCAGGGGACTGAGCATGCAATGTGCTAGTGCTATGTTCTTCTCTCCTCATCTTCTCCCATCAGACACAGCGACAGCTGCGGATGGCAATATTTCTGTGCACTACTGTTGTATCTGTCACTAATGGGGGAATTACATGTATCTGGCACTGCTGGGGGCATTATTTGTGTATCTGGAACTACTGGGGGAATTACATGTATCTGGCACTACTTGGGGCATTATTTGTGTATCTGGCACTAATGGGGGAATTACATGTATCTGGCACTACTTGGGGCATTATTTGTGTATCTGGCACTGCTTGAGGCATTATTTGTGTATCTGGCACTGCTTGGGGCATTATTTGTGTATCTGGAACTGCTGGGGCCATTACTTGTTTATTTGGCACTGTTGGGAGGCATTATTTGTGTATCTGGCACTGTTGTGAGGCATTATTTGTGTATCTGGCACTGCTGGGGGCATTACTTGTTTATATGGCACTGTTGGGAGGCATTATTTGTGTATCTGGCACTGCTGGGGCCATTACTTGTTTATATGGCACAGTTGGAGGGCATTATTTGTGTATCTGTCACTGCTGGGGGGCATTACTTGTTTATATGGCACTGTTGGGGGCATTATTTGTGTATCTGGCACTGCTGGGGCTATTACTTGTTTATATGGCACTGTTGGAGGGCATTATTTGTGTATCTGGCACTGCTGGGGCTATTACTTGTTTATATGGCACTGTTGGGGACATTACTTGTGTATCTGGCACTACACATGGGGCTTTACTGTTGTGAGGCCACACCCACTTTTCTGAGGCCACACCCACTTTCACAGGAATGCACATGCATTGTGGGTGGGGGTAGCTCTTCCAGAGATTTTTTTTTCTGAAAGCGGCTCACACCCCAATTAAGGTTGGAGACCACTGGTCTAACATATGTGATGAAAAGACTCAAAGGCAGCAGCAGTATAGGCAGAAAGGGCTGACATCAGAAATTGAGAACCAAGTACTAATAAAAATAGGCATTACCTTCCCAATAGACTCACTTACACATATTCTCCCCCCATACTCACAATTCCTTCTGTTTCTGCCCTCCCACCAACATACTATGTTTCTCAGTGACACCCACATTCCACAGTCTCTCAGTGACACCCACATTCCACAGTCTCTCAGTGACACCCACATTCCACAGTCTCTCACTGACACCCACATTCCACAGTCTCTCAGTGACACCCACATTCCACAGTCTCTCAGTGACACCCACATTCCACAGTCTCTCAGTGACACCCACATTCCACAGTCTCTCAGTGACACCCACATTCCACAGTCTCTCAGTGACCTTCCACTATCCCGATTCTCTCATTGACCTCCCACATTCTCAGTTACTCCCCAACACACACATTCACCTTCCTCCGCAATCACCACCTTACATTCCCCTCTCTGTTAGTGACCCCCACCCCACATTCCCCTATGTCACTCAGTGACCCCACTTTCCCCTCAGTCTCTCAGTAATGCCCCCATTCCCCTCTCAGCAGTAGTAACTACTACTACTTTAATAAGAGTCCTCACCAGGAAAGACATGGGCCTGTTAGCAGGATTGTCAGGGGTTCCATGTCGAAGGAGATGTCCGTCCGTGACTTTTCCTGACCACAACCAGCCCCTCTATACAATTCTGATGCTTGGATCAGGAGCCAGGGCAGTGTGGTGGTGCAGAAATCAAATCCATGCTTCACATGGTAGGCCACAGGGTGAGCTTGTAATGGAAGAGAGGGTAGTCCTGGGCTAGTGGATGTTAGAACCTGGGCCCCTTACATCACTTTCCTGGGTGGCTGAGCAGTCAGGCAGGCAGAGGACTGGTTGGGGCATCTTTCACATGTTGCATCAACAGTATGGTATGAGTGGAAAGGACCCACTTGTTTATCAAAGTGTCTGGGCCCAGGACTGTTGATGGTGGCCCCTTTGATGGTGGCCATGTAGGCAGCAATGACTGGTGCTGTGGCTGATACACTTGGCTCTGCTGCATCAGCCCCACATAGCATGTGTTCTCTGTCATGTGGTCTGGTGCCTGCAGTTGATGCCATCTGTATCCACACCATACAGACAATCAAGCACCTTACTGACAACCAGTGGAGCCAAGGGGGGAGTGGGTACTCTTTACTTGGGCCTATTGGAGTGGCCTGGGTGGGCCTAGGAGGGCATGCGTCCTGCTGCCCTCCTCTCCATTGTAGACAGTGACATCTTGGGGTGGGGAGAGAGAGGGTTGTCTGCTGCAGAAGCCTCTCTCCCCAGTCCAGCACACACTCTGTTGTATGATGTGCTGGGGACAGTGTTAGTTGCAGAAGCAGTCGATCCTCTCTCTGCCTGATGTGCGGGTGATGATTGTACTCCCGCCGTGGGTGGTGACACCCCAACCACCGCCTGTCCTCAAGATGGCGATTCCCTTCCCTGCATGGGTGGCTGCTTTGCGGCTACACATTAAATACTATTTTAAATATTTCACAAGGAGGGAAGCTGGCCACACCTCTCTGCATTTGCCATGCACTATCCCATTACATGGGCCCAGCACAGCTGTCAGTGCCCCTGCTGACAACAAGGGTCTAAAACTTGGGTCACATCCATTCATTCTTCAGGCAACCCAGGTCACTCACAGGAAAAACACTGGTACCAAGCAGGGTTGCAGACCTGGCTCCCACAGTCTAGGTTGGCTCTCTTCTCTTACAGCCAAAACCAAGATCAAGCCTTCTCCATGGGAAAAAATGTTTTTGCTGTATGTGTAAAGGGTTATAAGTTATATTGGAAAGACTAAAAAGGATCTTAATATCATACTATATCATTCTCAGAATAATAAATGTGGCTTAGGAAACCATAGCCTTCCTCATCACTTTATACATTAACATAACTGTAATACAGATCTTTTGTTATGTAAGGGAATGGAATTTGTAGTACCGGACAAAAAAGGATGGTATTAAGCTTAAAAAATTAACCAGAAAAAATATTCTTAGGATAATTATACATTATACTGTACACTACTGTATGTCCTAGTGGTGTAAAGGAAAAATATGAGATACTATATACCCTTTCCTGTGATGTTTTATGTGAATGTGCTGCCTATCCTCTGGATAATAGGCACAATTGTTTAGAGTCCTGTAACCTCTATTGTCCCTCCATTAATAACTTTCCTTCCTTTATTGTCTTCCTCTTCGATAAACTTGTGAGCTGATACTGTAGGTGCACTTGTTAATTCCTGGCTAAAACACACGCAATGTACAGTATGCTATAGGGCACACACACACACACACATATATATATATATATATATATATATATATATATAGTTGTAATGTTCTGATTTTTTTGTCCTGTATAAAAGAAAATATCCTCATTTCATTATTGTTTAAAAATGTTAATTTGATTCTTAATAGCAATATGTAATGCAGTCAAATGCAATAATTAAAAAAAAACTTGATAAAATGCCTGTTTTAATTAAGGTTAAGAATAAATAATATAAATGATGCATAATTTACAAATAAACTTGGAACAAAATCAATTCATTTTGGGGCACAAAAATATTATCTGAAATAGTACTAACTATCTAACTTTTATTAACTGCTATTTAAAAATGAGACTATATTTGAAAAAATATTTATGCTCAAAAGTGAAATAGAAATAAAATCAAGAAGTGAAAAGAAAAGAAAAAATAAAGATCAATTTAAAACCAAAGAGTTGTCCACAGGTGTTTGTGTATTTATATTTCATAATTGTATATAATATATATTGACCACAGTAACAATTTGCAGGAAATATTCTGTAATTTTCCTCTTTTTCCTTAATACTGATTCAAAAATGGACTTCATAAGAAGACAACCCAATGCGTTTCATCTTTTCTCCAAGACTTCATCAGGGGTGAATCGATGATTGTATAAGAACTTATCAATAAAACATTCATAATTGTGTATAATAGATATACAAAACATCTCACATAAAAACATAAAAAAATGTGCAGTATATACAAAAGAGCAGACAAAAAACATAAAGTGAGAAAAATCATGGACAACCTTCCCAGATAACATAAATACATCTTTGGAACGTACCTCAATTGAATGGTAAGTATGAATAGTGTATGGAACCACAGTCTCAACAGATCATTCGTGAATGCTTGATGACAAGACCTTATATGCGATTAGGACTTCAAATTGGCCAGTCAGTCAAGCCTAATAGGAAACAATTCCATCAAGTGCATTAAGCCAAATTATGCTATACATAAGACCCGATTAACTGGTCCAGGAAAAAACACAAACCTTGTAGTAAGACAATTTGCACATGGAAAATCAGATGCTCAGGTTCAGAGACAAATCACTTAACAGGCGAACCTAGCAAGTTCATATCAGTAAGTTAATTAATGGAATTCAATCAATATATATTAATTAATTTAAATTGATATCAAATTGATAAATGTTCGACCCATAGAATGACTATTTAACACCATAAAAGACTTTACACCGCACTTAAATTCATATGATGGTCCAATATAGCATATCCCCTCTCATAAATGTCTTGCGGGGAATAGTGCTTATGAAGATAATGCATATCGTAAAGTATTAAATTATATGTTGGAAAAAGGGGTGTCATTAAAAACACAGTGATTTTCTGACCTTACACTGAGATTCATTGGTGTACTTAACATCATAAATCCTTCAATTATTAAATCCACTGACATACATTGTCGCAAGATCTGTGATAACATTCTAACAAATATAAACATAGTTTACATAGTATCCAAAGCATAATTTACATAGTATCTAAAGCAAAGTTTACAAAGTATAAAAAAAAATAGCAGGAACCTAATTCACAACAGTGCCTTAATACTTTAGAAGTAATCCTTACCCTCAATGGATCTGCAAAGGTGGTTCAGCATCTGTGTAATGAAACACTGAGCCACAAAACTGCTTTATAAAGGGAATAAAAATGACATCATCACACTTGTTAATGTGATTGGTGCACCAAAAAAAACAAAAAACAGTAATTTTAAAAGGGCTATAAATTTACCATCAACTTAGTGAATATTAATAATTGGTGTGCAAATTCATAATCACTTAAAAAGCTTATAATACTTATAAACTACTGAGAAAAACGTTTATTGGTGTTATACCCATAATGCCATTCAAGAAAATCATTACACCCACACCTTGATTGACAGTCCCCAGCCACCAATAACTTATATGCAGGTCGGGATGCTGGACTGTCAGTTCATTTACACCTCATGGGCATGTAGCGGCTAACAACCACAGCCCATCCTTGAAGCATAAAGGTGTGCTACCTAGCACACACATCTACTCGCGGCAGACTATACTGCCGCGCTCGATCTCTGCGCCCACACGCTGCCGCTGGCCAGAGCCCATGCATTCCAGCACCATTACTATGCACTCCACAGGGACAGCCAGACTCTTCCTATTATGTGCTCCCGTCACATGACCCTATCACTCCAATAGCATAACTCCAGGGTTCTGAGCACCTAGGGATGACGGCTAATAGTCTTTATTCTTAAAAATGAAGATTCCTCCGTTTAGGATAAATGGGACCCATAGATACAAACCTTTGAATATATATATATATATATATATATATATAGTGTAACTATAAACCCCAGTGAATATATTATAAATACCTAAAACAACCCCTGTCCCGGAAGCATCTGTCAATTATCACCTATCTCTGTGTTACATATATATTATACATAGGCACAACGATACTTAAACATTAACACAACAATACTTGTACATGAGTTCCTAAATTAGGGGATAAATAATATAGGGGTTAATTCATTAATTATTATTCATGGACCCGCTCTTTATTCATGAACTCGTTCCTAACTAGAATACAGTGAAATTAATTACCCTATTTATCTACTCTATTCGAAACAGTGAAATTAATAACCCCATTAAGCTACTCTATACGTAACACAACAATATTTGTACATAAGGTCCTAAGCTAGGGAATAAATAATTTCGGGGACAAATCATTAATGATTAATTATGATCCTGCTCCTAATTACAATACAGTGAAATTAATTAACCTATTCAGCTACTCTATTATTCATAGACCCACTCCTAATTACAATACCGTGAAATTAATTACCCTATTTAGCTACTTAAATGTGAATCCTATTTAGTTGTATCACACAATGAATAAAGAGTTTATTCAATTTATTTATTATCTAGCATGTGACCAAAACAAGACAAAAAGACATATAAAATATTACATATGAGATGCACACATAACCACTTTATCAAGAATTATCTATCTATAATTTAGATCCAAGGCACTATTATGAAATGAAGGCCACTACTGTACAATAAAAGATCAATATCAATTTTTTATAGTCACAAAAGGATATCATGGAACGTTAAATATAACTATATATAATACCTAATCTAAATATACTCAATAATACAACTATACCCCCTGTGCTGAACACAATTCTTCTATTGTGTTATATTTTTATTTTCAGTTCCTTCTAACGGGGAATTTAGAAGAATCAGACTGCCATTTCTACATCTAGTGCAGTAATTTGCATTGAGTATACTACACTTACCAGTGCAGAAGGAGAGTATTGATTTGGTATGTATGTATATATATATATATATATATATATATATATATAATGTTATAACTCTCTTTTATAAATACATTGTAATATCTGGTGCTTGACATGTTTCATTTATGTGTTGTATGAAATATGTGTTGAATATATATTTGTGGCTAGTCTGTGTGAATGCGTAGGCTACCATATATCGCTGTGCATGCTGCGTGTATGCTCCATCTGTTTGGAGTTTATATGTGGTGTGTATGTAATATTTTTGACTTTCACAGTCCACCCTTTGTCAATAGACAATAACTGTCATAACTGACACACTAAAAATAATTTAAAAAAAATATTTCAAACACATAATCTATGACCTGGACACACGTATGTATTAATTTCACAAATCAGACATTGACTATATTTGGGGAAGACAGGGATGAGGATGGGACATCCTCTATATGCACTCGGCGGTCACGGGACAACTGGTTGGATGTGGGATGACATTAAACCTGTAGAGTATGCTGAAACAGTGCTATGGCCTATGATGTCTGATTTGAACAAACGTTGCACACATACATGTACTTACATCTTTGCAAACTGATGTTTGGATTCTATAAATGTTTTGCTGGGTAGAGGGAGAAAACACAAACAAATCGTGAAAGAGACATATAAAATATTCCTGGTATATATTCCTATCATTTCCTGAACATTGTTTCCATTTCTGGAACGTATGCTAGGTCTGTTTAATCATTGAACAAAGTTTATTATTTCAGTTATTGTCCTTCCTAGATAACATAAACCTTCGGAGTTCGGGGAGAGCAACTCAAAAACTTTTCTTCCACATATATTAATGAGCTCTTTATCTGCTATGTGTGAATAGGCCATTGTCTGATTGTTCTTGATTACCTCCCAATTTCCTGATTTCTTGAAATTGGTGAGATTTAAACATACCAGGAATTTATATATGGTACTGGTGGATCTTAATACTAGCAGATCTAGTTATATTATATTCCTTGTCCACCGGTCCCCCCCCCCCTCAGTATCATTCAAGTACCTCAGCTAACTCTAAAGAATATGACTCTAGTCCTGCATTATTTTGTATTAGAGGTACCTGTGAGCAGATGCAACATTACATTTGGTTTAAGACCTTACCCACTAGTGAGTGGTAATCACTCAAGGGATGTCTGTCAAATGCTGCCTTATTGCTAGACTGACATCTCTGGATGCACTCATCTTCAAGTATAGGGTCCCGATGACTACAAAATACAGTATTCCTCAGACAATAGCCACATTACCTCCGAACTCCGTAACTACTAGACCTTTGATTTTCTCTGGCTTTAACAAAGTGATAGGCTGATCCTGGGATCCTATAAAGATATCACTCCTTTCTCCAGAACCAGTTCCAGTTCCACACTCGACTCCTCATGAGACCTCACAAAAATAGAATGTCTTGAAAAAAATGTTTGTCAATGGGAAAAAGAAAGATAGAACAAAACAAATCTTGCTTATAGCAAATCCATTACTACGACTTGTCTTTTTGCAATTCTTTAGTACGCACAGGTAGTGTTCAGTGCCGCCTCTCAGTCTTCACGGAACAGACTCTCGGGTGATACTTCTGCAATCTCACTCCCTTTACAAGTTCCTTCTGGACTACTGACTTTCCTGCAATGGGAATTCGTGGACCCAAGTCTCTCTCTCGGCTACTTTCACTAGGATTGTGCTGTCAACAAAACTTGATACGGTCCTTCCCACCTGTCTATTAGGCAACCTGAGCGTAAGAACAATCAGACAGTCTCTTGGTTCACAATCAAGACAGTTAGTAGTTGGCATATCAGGAATCAACAGTTTCAAGTTCTTTTGTTACGTTCTCAAATGCTGGCTCATCTCGATAAGGTACTGTACTGTCACCTCATTGGTGTATTTCTGATCATGGTGTGTATAGATCATGACATTTGGTTGTCTTCCAAAAAAACACATTTTTTTTTTTAAAGAGGGTGATTCGTTAAGTGGGGATCTGGGAGTGGTTCCGATGCTACATAACATTAGTGGTAGTGTCTATGACCACAATAGTCCAATTTCAAGCTATCCCTTTGCTCCTAATCCTAGGGGTACCATATCTACACACAAATATCTGCACAATTTTCTTTGCGGTAAACACAGCAGTATTTGTGGGGGCAGGAAATGCCTCTTCCCAATTTGAGAAAACATCAGTGCACACCAATACATATTTCAAATTCCTACAGGGTGTTAACTGTACGAAGTCGATTTGTATTACCTGAAAAGGTCCGTCTGCAGAAGGAGTATGGGATGGCTCTGTCAGTGATACCTTACCAAATGTTCTTCCTCATGCAAGTAAGACAGGTCATTGCTTTCCTTCTT